>NC_020495.1:3411090-3418456 GCF_000184155.1 Fragaria vesca subsp. vesca | reverse complement strand
TCTCTCTCTCTCTCTCTCTCTCTCTCTCTCCCCTAAATTCCCAAAATAGAGAAAAATGTAAAAGTTATAAATGGTCCCCGTGGTTTGGGTCGTGGTTATGTTTGGCCATGTGGTTTAAAAATGTCTAATCTTGGTCATTGTGATTTATATATTTATTAGTGAGGTTCTCACATTCTGTCTAACACCATTAGTGAGGTTCTCACATACCCGTCACATGCTAGGTTAATTCGTCAATTTGTATTTAAAACTATGTATTATATTAATTTTAGTCAATTAATTTCGTCTTTTGATTTAAATCATGTATTACTCTCTTTAATTTAAATCATTGATCGATATAATCCTCGATCACCTTTACTACTGAGGGCTACTGGAATTTCAAATGACTTTATGAAAACGCATGAAGTCATGAAGTATTGCGACCAGACATACTAAGCAAGGCGACCATTTCTTATTTCAAACATAAGAACTCGTGTGTCAATTACACAAGAAAGAATAAACAACAATGGATCAAATACATGCATCAAATTAATTATGATCATGAGTTCATGACGAAGTGATCGATAGACAAATGATGTTGCACCAGCAAAGTTCCCCATCTGATCATATAAACATGAATGATTCTTTCAAATAAAAATCCCCTATTTCAAGAGTTCCATATCAATGTTGAGGCTTCAAATATTCCCCCGCGACCGGCCGGGTCCTTTATTTTCTAAGAATTCCAAGTCATTTTATCTAGGGAACATTCATTTTAGCTCGATAGTGGGTTATTAGGTTTAAAGGCAAAAGATGAAATAAACCCAGTATGTGACGAACATGTGAGAACTTCACTAACGGTGTTAGACGAAATGTTATAATTGAACCACATTTAATCTATATATAAAACATGAGCACCAAAATTAGACATTTTTAAACCACGAGGATAAACATAGTCATGATCCCAAACCACGAGGACTATTTATAACTTTTGCCCTAGAGAAAATTCAAGATTTAAGGAAGTTATTAGAGTTGCTCTTTAGCCCAGCCCATCGGATGTCCATTTGAAAAGCAGTGTGTATTCAAATAATTGTTTCAAATATTGCAATATCAAACATATTAACATCACATGAAATCTACTTTTGCCAAAATATTGTTAGATAGCTGAGAATATTTCATAATAAGGATTACAACATCCATGTGAGGCATAATCAAGATGTTCCACTGCTTTTGGCCTGCTTTGCATAATGTCCTCTTCTGAAATTCAGAATTTAACAAATTTCAAATCAGATACTGCTTGGATATGAAAAATATTTCCAAAAGAAAGCATTTTGCGATGGAGAGAAGATGTGGAACTGTACCTCATTACATTTAGTTACCACCTTCCTTTCGATCGGGTGGCCTTCTTTCCTCTCTTGTTGAATGCGTTATTTCTGACAAAGAATTGCAACGATCATTGAGATTAATCCAATTAGATAACTGTGTATATATATATCATTGCATATTCTATAGTTCAAAATAGAAAAACATAAGGCATAAGGCAGGAGCTGATAGTCCGAGTAATATATAACTATTTTAAAAGTTCGCATAATCAACATATGCAATTTTATCAAAAGAAAAAAAAAAAAAAAAAAAAAACATATGCAATCACACACCTCGTATAAAACGCAGTTGAATTTTCAGCTGGGTCGTCCCCCAGACTGAAACAAGATAATGGTGTTGAAAGGAACTCCAGAGGATCAGATTCACAGCCACTGCTTGTAGGGCTTGAATATTCAAGTGGCCATGTAATTGGAACAACTTTGTCCCTATAGCAATTGATAAAGAATGGATTATATAAACCAGATTCGTAAAATACTTGCAGTAATGTTTAAACAAAACGCAGACAAGTATATGAGTTTATAATACAAACATACCCGTCCAGACTTCTTTGTTTGCAGCGATTAACCCTGTCCATTGTGTAACACCCAAAAATGATGTTAAGACGCTTTGCAAGTTCTGGTACATCAGAATGTGGCACAATATCCCAAACTTGTATAATCTGTATACATTGTGAATTCTCTTGGAGAATGTCCACACTCCAAATCAAATTCCGGATCCCATCAACTTTAGACTTCTCTAACAGCTGACAAGAAGTCCCACCATAGACTTTCTCCTCATGAGATTGGTGCCAACCACTTGAAAGCTTTCGCAGTAGAGAAGCCACTTCCCGACGAATTTCAGGGTCCCTAAACTTTGCGATGGAGTTCTTAAATTCATTGGCAAAGTAAACCTGTACAAGTGCATGTATACTAAATAAGGATACAATAACACCAATGAACATACAGAAGAAAAAAAGTAAAAATTAAAAATAAAGCAAAGAAGGAAGTAAGAATACGAAATTAGGGAATACAGGTGAAACTGAAGTATAGAACAGGTACTATTGTAGGCCATGGAAATTAATTTGATGACTATGTACCTTCCACTTTGCATTTCTGAACAGCAGAGAATCAGAATTGAATAAAACTTGAACTTGGTTAAGATCCACAAGGGCAGACGCAATAGCATCAGACAAGTTGTTGTCTTCATCAGCGTTGTAAAAACAATTGCGATTCTTGGCATCCATGATTAGCTTCTTCCAAATGGAGTTGCTGTTAAACAGGGTCGGTCCATTCCCCAATATCCAAAGACAGTGCCTACATATGCAGAAACAACCAATTATACAGACAAGCATGTATCTGCACTATTACTTATCTATAGCTGCATGCACCATCCATCAACAATCTTGCTATAACAATGATAATAATGCAACTGTATGTAGTGTAGACTTAATACCTTGCCCGTGTTAGTAACACGTTTGTTCTTTGAAGATTTGAGAGGAAACCAATTGATCCATTCCCATTACATCTAACAGTGGAGATGATTATCACGTCCTCTTCACCACCTTGGAATCCATCAACAGACCGCACACTTACAGAGAAATCAGTTCCAGCTAAATGATTTGTACTGTATTCTCTGACTCTCTCTTCAATTGCATTGACTTGGGCTTTATAAGGTGATATTATCCCAATACTAACCTTCTTCCTTGTTTGAGTGAATTCTGGGGTACGAAAACAAAATTAAGAAAACTAACAAGGGAACTGAACATTTGTATATCTATCTATCTAAGAACAACCTCAAAAATAAAGCCAGACATATCTTAAAACAGCCAACCTTTGTAAAGGCCAAGAACTATATGATAGACCACAGCAACCTCAACCATATTTCTCGAACTGTGTCCACGATAAAATTCTTCTTTTCCGTCAGCTATATTTATGAAGGAGTAGGATCCAAACATTCTTCCCTCAAGGAAGCATTTCTCATAGCTTACTGCGTTGACATTTGGACCATCCAATATCCTATTATCGTAAAACTCTTTTTTCGGAAATAAGCTGATTGACGGATGCATCCTGTACTGGACATTGAGAAGGTGCTTCTCATGTCCCAACAGGACTAGTCTTTCGAACAAGCTTCTCCCGAAACCAGCATTCTCTGCGATCTATTTGACAAGTCATATGTATTCATTTATCGATATCTTAAGACTATATATATAAAAAGATAAGATACTGCAGATAAATGTGAAGAACTAAACAGCAGGAAAGGACAAAGTAGAAACCTTGCTTTTAACCATAGCAGGAAGTTGCCTTTCATCTCCTATGAGAATAGCATGTCGAAGGCCAGGTAGTTGTAAAGGGATTGCCGATTCACATTCTTTAAGCTGAGCAGCTTCATCAATGACTAACAGTTCAAGTGGTTTGATTCCTTCCGTGTGCAGTTTTGCTGAGGTTGATGCAGTACAAAATATTAAGCACACATTTTCCAAACACAACTTCCTTATTGTCTGGCCACCATTAGAAGTTGGAACAGAAAAGGCACGAAGTGACCTCAGAAAAGGCACCAATTCAAACCTTTCACTAGCAATGTCAAGCCCCTGAGATACTAAAGATTTAATTGACTTGAGCAATTCAATAGCTCTAATCATGTCCTTCACCACATCTAATGAAATGCAAGAAGTTGGCAAGTGAGTGTACATATTTTCCATACACAGCTTCAGATTCTCACCAATGTAATTATGTTTGTCCTTCAGAAACTCCTCAAACGTCAAAACATCAATGTCATCATCACTTGATGTGTTCGTACTATTACTATCTTTACCATCATCGTGGCATCTTTCCGGTCCCTTTTTCAAATGCAGTGGTAACTCTTTTTCTTTCACAAACTCCTCAAACGTCAATTCACCATTGTGATCATCACTCGATGAGTTTGTACTATCCCCATTGTATTTTTCCCTTCTCTTTTTTAAATACAGTGAGTACTGTATCTCCTTCACAATCTGCTCAAACGTCAAATAATTATTGTCATCACCACTTGCCGAGCTCCTATCACCAGAACTTTGTTTATAATCGTATCTTCTCCTCATTGATTCCAAATACAATGTGTATTGTTTATTTGGATCCTCAAGCAAATTTATCATAGACTCTAGCCAATGTTGCCAACCTGACAAGGGGGCAAAACATTTTGACAGAATAACCTCACGATGATCAAGAAATACCTCTTGAAGGTCAACATTACTATCAATCTTCAATCTCCCCCTATTCCCAAATAGAATGATATCTCCAAGTCCATACTTGCCATATTCCAATGACTGTTTAACCAACCTCAGCAGCCGTGATGTCACTTCTAAGACAGCAATATTGGTGGGAGCGCATGTTAGAGTTCTGCACTTTAACTGAAAAAGAGCAAAGAGTGACAGACCAACTGTCTTTGTTTTTCCAGTCCCTGGAGGACCCCATATTAGCTCGACTGTATTGTTGTGATGGCACCTGCTCAAATTGATACAGTTCAAAACTGCAGCCTCTTGGGAACTATTTAAATCAGAACACATTCTAGGCCATCTGGCAGAAATCGCAGGGCAGCAGTTTTCTTTGGAAAAACAAATTGTGCAAGAATTCTGACCCTAAGAAACAAACATAAAATGGATATCAGTGAGATGCATGTGCTGATCTGAAACATTAAAGTTAGGTGGTGATGTTAAAGTAAAGCAAAAAGTTCAGAAGAATACCTGTAATGAATTTGCTGGTTGCACTTGCAGAACATTTTTAAGCAGATTTGTATTTGCACTTAATTCTGAGTTCAGAGCATTCCACACACGCATGTTTGTGGTCATGTTCATGAGGTAAACTGCAACAAGTCTACCACTCTTGCTCTGTCTGATTCCTGACGCTCCTCCATTGATTGACTTCGATGCCAGTATTTTAAGCGAACTTCCTTGGTTTGATCCAATAACATAAGCAATAAGATAGGAATTTCGGGATCTGTTCAAATCATCAATGTATTTTGGTCTCACATCGGACAAGGCAATGATATCACCACCATTTGGTTGATATGCTTCTATATCATTTTCTCCTTTGCTCTCGTTAAATGTAATTTGGTAAAACAAGTCTTTGGGAGGTTGATGATCGTTGCAAGGTTCAACTTTCAAAATTTCACAAGAAGGTGCCCGAGACAAGGACATCATGCTTGAGAGTAATTCTTCATGTGTTTCTTCAAGAAGTGAAGGAACAAATGCTTTCATGTAACTTGTTACCGTCGAGAACGTGTCAGGAATCCTAGTTACCTGCGAGTCACTCATAAAATGCAAATGTCAAATGCAGATAAACAGTTGTTGCTGACACTATCTCTTTTAGTAATGGAAATAACAATAGCTTAATGAGCAGAAACCGTTACAGAGGTACAAGAATTAACATTGATCATCGTAGAAGGATGGAGGCAAAAATAAGATTACGCTGCTACCAAAGTCCAGGATACTGGGTGAGTACTAAGTGGAATAGTATTTTACTAATTAATACAACATAATGGTTAGGGGGTGAGGAACAATTTTTATGATTTGAGTTGAATAATTCAAATTTTCAATGTACCTGCCTCTCTTAACTTTTTTTTTTTTTTTTTTTTGGGGTGAGAAACAAGCACAAACATCTCCACAAATCAATATATAAGCAATATATAAGCATATCAAGATTAAGAACACACTTCACAAATCACAACACATCAAAACTGTACTCGGCATAAACTACTGAAAGCAATATGTTCAAACAAGAAAGTTAATCGTCCCACAAGCATATATTTCAATCATTTACCAAAAACGATGATGGAAATCCAATAGAAGGAAACGAAACGAAATGAAGATTGACAATATTGAGGCTAGATGCACAACTGGCAGAAGAAGCAAACCTGGTCTTTGTAATGATTTTTATTGAGAACATCTCTAATAGACCAAGAGAAGACCGAATCAATCAAACTCCTTCCTACCACTTCTTTCTTGGCGTTGCTACTCTTCGTATCCATTACCTAAAATAATTCGTGTGTACTACTCTTTCTTGCTTCTGCGTGCTATCAACTTGTACTGACTAGTTTGATCATCAGCTCCATCTAGCCATGCAGCTCATTTTGGTTATTACTTGGCCTTGAAGAGTTGAAGGATAGGATATCGTATTGTTTACAGTGAAAGAGTGAAAGATGAAGAGCAAAAGATTAATCAGAGACGGCGAGCTTCCCAGTTCCCCACTAATAGTTTACTTAGTGTTGAAGAGCTTCTTTAGCAAGGCAACGTTGAAGAGCTTCTTTAGCAAGGCAACGTTGAAGAGCTTCTGTAGCAAAGGCCAAACAGCAAAAGGATCCAAGTAAGATATAGGATGCCTTCCTGGCTTCCTTTATATATAGGATGCCTTCCTGGCACTCCATTTTGCCATAATTACGAGTGACCGCTCGATTTCAATTCCTTTCGTAAATCGAGACCATCGAAAGAAAGTGCATCAAAAGAAAAAAGAAAAAGAAAAAGAAGCTAATTTATAGAAAATATCTATTGAAAGCGAAAGACAGAGAGACCAATTAACAATATCCTAGAGAGACCAACAGTCCGAACACTTCATTTCCTACATTAATTTTGATTTATAATGGCCGCTTAGTTTTTTTTTTTTTTTGAATCAAAGGAGCCAACTCTTTATTGAAGATAAAAGATTAATGCATCGAGGTTTCAACTTCAACTGCAGCTTGAAGGAAAGAAGGAACTGAGAACTAGAGAACTAGCATAGACAGCTAACCAATGAGCAACAGCATTACCCATTCCTGCTGATATGGTTGATTTTCCAGCAACGTTGCACTTCAAATATGCAGCGCAAGTCATCATATATTGGACCCAAAACAGAGGTATTCAAGGAAGAACTTGAGATCAGTTGCCTGCGCACCTCTTGCGCATCAATTTCCAGAATAACTTGACTAAAACCATGTTTCACAGCAAAATCAACTGCATGCCTGCAAGCTAAAACCTCTGCATGTTCCGCTGAAAGTAATCCATCTAGTGGACGCCCCCCCCCCC
>NC_020495.1:3390698-3411070 GCF_000184155.1 Fragaria vesca subsp. vesca | reverse complement strand
TTTTTTTGTTTTTGTTTTTTTAAAAACTAGCTGTCAGTTCATTGATAATTTAACGAAACTACAAGGTGTTTAGGGTTTATTCTGTTTGATTTTTTATAATCCGTGGATTCTCGTAAATGGTGCGTCTACTTTGTTCACCCATTAACAATACCTAAAATATTTTTTTATCAATTCTGCTTTGTTCATCCTACATTCTCTTCTCACCCTGTATATATTTTGTCAAATTCATATTTGCTCAAGGTAAGTAAAATCACCAACTGAACAAAAAAAATTCACATTAAAATATAAATCTCAATTAAAGAACAAGAAAAAACTCTAAAATTTAACAACTCAATAGTATCAGTCGATATCATGATGCACAATGTCTGTAAATGTATCTCTAGTAGCAACGCTTTCCATATTTTTGAGTTCTTGAACTGATCTATGTGTTGTATAAATACGGTACAGTAGTTGTCCATGAGAATTTAGATACAAAATCGACAGAGGAAATAATAAGTAAATTAATTGATAGACAAATCGAACCGAACCGAACAAAACTAAACCCACCCCTAGTACACAACGGTTCAATTTGATTAAAAATTTGGATGGATGCTACCAAAACTCTGGGAAAAGCTTTTGATGCATCCAACGGTATAACCTCATCATCAACATGAGGGCAGGGGGTAATTTTAGTGCTGAAATGTGAAGGAAAAACATAATTCTAATAACCTCATCATCAACAGAGAGCAGGGGGCAAGTATAGTGCTGAAATTAAAGGACAAACCGAATTCTAACAATCATCATCAGGTTGTACAGATAACTAGTTCAATGTGCTGATACATCATAGCGATGCCAAAAGTACTCTATTCAGACACGCTCATTCTCATTCATAAAACTGAATCTAGGTTCATAACGTCCGGCAATCAACACCTCTGGAAATTCTTCAATCATAACCTGTTCATGCCTGCGCAAGAAAACAGGATATAGTCAACTTTTAAGCAAGAAGAGAATAACAAATTATCAGAACAAAACTGTGCATAGAGTTTAGTAGTAGAAGTGACAACAGCTCCAGCTCAATTCATCTAGAACATGTTATTCAAGTTCCCAAAATGATCAACTAAATTTGGATAAACAGTAGAGCTAAAACAAGCAAAGAGTTCTAGACTTCTAGCTAACTACAACTCCTATATAAGTTCAGATGCAAATGTAGTTTATCACTGATACAAACTTTAATTTCAATCATAGAGAGCATAAAACCAAAGTTCAGATGTAATATGTTAAATATCCAGTACCATGGACCGAAATGTGCAGGGCTGGAATAAACGAAATCAAATTTAATGTGAAAATAAGGATTTCTTGGTACCAGTACATTGAGTAAATCAGGTTGTTCCTCGAACAATTCGTGCATATCCTTTCTCAATAACCAATATGAAACACACCAAAGAACTATAGCCTCAGAAGAATAGCGCCCTTATACAACAGAGATTTCACCAATCCACATCCTAAATAGATAGAAAGAGCAATTTGTAAAACTTCTGCTAAGGAAGAAAACTAGACTTCAAGACCTAATCACCCAAAACATGTATTCAAGCAACAATTAGAACATGCACATCTGAGCAATCACTGATGTGAAGAGAAATGCGCTTTCAAACTCCGACTACACTCCTTGTTCTAAAACGGTATGACATATCTTCTAAACCTAATACTACCCTCGATTTCTGTCCGCCTCATTTTTTATATAAATGCAGGTGTAAACAAAATCAAAGCTATTGGACACGGTGGAGAGATGACCAAACCTTTTTGGACTTGATAGAGGTTATCTTAAGTTCAAAGCGCCGCTTATTCTATCAAGGCTATTGATTAAGACCATCTTAAGACAGATTATCAATATCAAGTGTCAAACCTAGTTCCAAGATAAAAAATAATTGTATATGCCCCAAAGTATTATGCCTCTGAATTTTGGTACTAAACTGAACATATACCAATGGCACAAATGCAATAAAAATAACTCAACTCCAATCAAACAGAACTTGCACTAAGCAAAAGAAAATTATGACATACCAAATCACTGTTGCTGGTTCTGGTTGTTGGGTGGAGGCGGCATGCCACGAGGAGGTCCATACACAGGAACACCACCAGGTGGAGGAGGCATCCCAGGACGAGGCGGTGGACCTTGCATTCCAGGAGGCGGTGGACCCCTCATCATCTGGCCAGGAGGCCCCATTGGTCTCTGAGCAAACTGCATTGGTGGAGGACCTGGTGGAAACTGCGGCGGTCCGCCGGGCCTAGCAAACTGTGGAGGAGGCATAGAAGGCGGTGGTCCACGAGTCATCTGTGGAGGCCCCTGCCCTGGATAACCAGCCATCTGGCCCGGTGGCCTGAGCACCGGCGCAGCCGGATAGTTCATCGGCGGGCGAGAAATCTGAGGCTGCATCATGCCAGGAGCAGGCCCACCGACGCCGCGAACCGGACCGGAGAGACCCGGCTGAGCCTGAGCGAGTGGCGCGACGACTCCTCTCCCGGCGCCGCGGCCGATTCCAGGTCCGGCCATGGCGGCGGCGCTGGAGGCTTTGGCTCTGGACTCTTCCTGAGGCGGCGGACCCTCGACTGTCATGGAGACGACCTCTTCGCCGCGGAGGAGGACCATCCCGAGTGTGCGGCGGTCCTCGCGTTCCTCGTTGTTCTTCTTGCCTTTTGACGGCGGGAGCTTACGGAACTCCTCGCAGTCGCCGAGGACGAGGTTCATGTGGCGGTCGAAGGCCATGAACTTCCCGACGAGCTGGCGGCCGTCTTGGATCGTGACGCGCATGCGGTAGTTGATGAATTGAAGCATCTTGGAGCTCTTGGACATCGACATTGTGGCGATTCTGAACCCTTCTCTCCTCCGCGCCCTAGGGTTTTAGATTTCGTAGAGATTTTATTGGGAAGAGACCACTAGTATATGTATAAAGAAACTGAGCTGAATGGGTCATGGGTCATGGGCTTTTACATTCTGGACATGTTGTTCTCATGGTGGGCGTTGAAGCCCAATAAGTTTTATGTACCCAGATAGATTTTCGCTCGAAATTATTTTCTTTTTAAATTATTTTCTTTTCCATTGTAATGATGCTAAGAAATCTGGCCCTTTTTGTTAAAGCGAAAGCAAAAGGAGATGGAAACTTAGCAATGTAAACATAGTGCAAAGGGGGAGAGCAATGGAAATTTGAGTGAATGTGAGGAACTGCAGAGCACTATTGTAATAGCCTCTTATAGAAATTAGTCCTCAAAGGAAATGGATGGCATGGGAAAAATTGGATTTTACATAATTGCAATCTCTTATTCTTTGAACAGTTTCTTCTCTTTCAGTACCCCCAACAAGGTCAAATGGGGTGTTTAGATTTGAAATCAACTTAGTTTTGTTTGCTGTAAGAAAAAATTTGATTTGGCAATTATATACGTACCCCTTTGATTACAAAGGGAACTCCTTGATGTTTATATGTTTTCATATTTAGGATCTGAAGGGTTTCTAATTGGCCTTGAGATCATTGTTAGACATCGATCGGTTGGTTTTTATGCTATACAGAATTTACCTTACCTTAGTATTATTAAAGACTGATTACCTTCCCAAGAAGTCTGTCTACCAAGATAGATGCGTCACTTGAGTTTCTCAAGATGAGAAATTTAAGAGATATTAGAAACAGTTCAACAGCAAAGATCTTGAACCTAGCCTTCGTGATGATACTAGTTTGGTGTCTCAAGTGAATGAAACATTCAAGGAGGCTGGAATCGAACCAAGATCCCAGGAACCACATGTCACAGCTTTGTTTGTGGCAAAGCATCTGCTAGATTCTTATATGAGAAGAAACCACATGGTTTTAACAGAAGAAGAGGCAGAGCAATTGATATTGGTAGTCAGCCAATACCCTCAAATTACCGATGATCAAGTTTCCTTTTGGATTGCAGGTTTCAGAGCCAAGTCTTTAGCCAAAGCCACAAGAAGTCGAAACAGAACTCAAACAGATCATTGCTCGTTTACTATCTGCTTTATTAACACCCAATTCAGAGGTAAAGAAATTTGAAGCTGCACAGCAGAATTCAGAATTTGATTTGTTTGACTGAAGGCATGCCAGAAAATATGAAGAGGACCAAGGGCAGTTTGATCAAGGCCTTACTGTCAATAACTTCAGATGAGTGATACTTTTTATTTAGTTTCTTTCTGTGTTTTGTGGAGTTCTGCAGTACTATCGATCAATCTAAAACGATATGTTCTTCTATCATATTTTCAATGCAAGTGTCTTCAACTCTAGTTAGGGTCTTAGTAGTATTGGAGCACTTCTGTAGTTGTGTGAGTCTCTTATTTCAAACAAAGCAAGTAGTCTATTAGCATTTCTAATGTTGACAATGGATGAATGAGATGGTTTTATGTTTATTATCTGGTGTCCCATAAGCTACCATTCCAGTTGCATGAACGATTTGTTACGATTCTGTTACTAAATTGGTGATGAATAGAGCACCAAGATTTCATAGCTTGTAAGAGTAGGTCTCAAATTTTATGCTCTCGACAAAAATAATAATACACACCAAATTAACAAACATCATAACAATCCATAGAATACATAAATAGCATAGGTATCAATGTATCATGCAGCAATTGGAGGAGATAGGGTATAAAATGTTGCCGTATTCTTTGTGGGTGGCGGCGGAGGGGATTTACTTGTTACTTTTAGGCTCTGAAGGGGCACTGTTTTCTTGCCAACAATGGAATTTTGACATCCATAGTTGCCTTGTTTTTTACCAAGTATCCTTGTCAAGCCATGTACACAATCAACATGCCATAAACTCTTCTGATCACCTAAAGTCATCATAGGAAAATTGCAAAGCAAGAAATGTTATAGACAATAAAGATCCTTAATCACTTGGATTTATTTTAGACAATAAGATCCTCGAAATTAAACTTAGAGCCAAGAAAATCAAAACATCATTTGTAATGCAGAATCCAACTGAATAAATGGTAAACCATAGAATGGAAGAAGTTTATCATGTTAACAATGAATTAAGAAGTTTTTACCATGAGGAACTGATGCAGAAGTTGAAGGAAAAGCACCCACAAGAAGGTATATTGCTAATACAGCTAAAGCTAACTTCGCTGGAGAACCACTCATCATTGAAAGCTGGATCAAGAAGTTGTAAAAGCCTTAATGTCAGTGGGATTTCTTTGTTATGATCCTAGGATATTGCTGAACAGAGATTTATAGATTCTCAGTTTACGCCAAATTGTGCTTAATCATATTTTAGTTGCTGTTTGTTGCTTTTGTATAATGAGAGTTTGGTAGTAGGAGGGATGCCTATACATGTTTTGGTTACTAATTATGGAGTTGACTTTAAATTGGCATGTTACTTCCATTATATTGCGTTCATTTAGGTGCATAAGTTGCAGGACTGATAGTCTTCAGAACTACTCAACTATGTCACTGTTCATGGCTATGTGTATAAGTTCAATTAAATTAAGGATGTTAAATAACATCCAGATTCTTCGTAGTTTAAGGTATACAGCTACTTGGTTCTGTCATTGATCTGAAGTCAACTTTTCAAGCAAGTTGCTTGCAAGAACCAAGAGCCACAAATAGAAGAATGTGTCAAAAATCAAGTGTGTGAATTTTGAAAGTGTGATGAAATTTTAGCATCTAAAATCTAAAACCTCTTGATGAATTGAACTGCTTAGATAATTTCTAAATATCGAACTTCTCTTCGTTGCTGTACTACTCATCATGCATGGAATTTGCTTGTCTATTTGCAACAAAAGTAATGCTGTGAAATTTTAGTTATGGCACTGATTGTGATACTGTATCTGGCCATTTGGGTTTCTTGAGTGAAATTTGCATTGATATATACTGGTCTTTGACAGAAGTAGCAGCCTAGTGTAGAAAGTCCCCAAAGCCTAATGAGTTGCAAGTGAGGCAAAACATTGAAATAAAAGCTTAGGGAATTGATCAAGAATACATATACATGCATCAATAGGCATCAGGCAAGGACTGGAGATACAGAAGCAATCTCTGTGTTGTTGCCTTATTTCTAATGGGTGCAGGTGGTGCAGATTTTTTCGCTACTGTTCTTAGGTTGCGAGTTGGCACTACTTTCTTGGCAATGACATTTGGCCATCCAAAGCTTTCTTTTCTTCCAAGTGTTCTCCTCAATCCATCTTTATCAACATGCCATGAACTCTTCTCATCACCTTCGATCCCTATAAATTGACAGCAAGCATGAAATGTTAACATAACATGAAAGTCTGATCGATCAATTTACTATTCGAAACTTTTCTAACATAACAAAGCCATATAGCAATACCATCAACATATCTAATTTTAAGTAAATGGTATATTGAGATATTATTACCATGAGGAATCATTGCAGAAGTTGCAGTTAAGGCACCCACAAGAAGATACACTGCTAATACAGCTAAAACCAACTTTTCCTGAGAACCCCTCATGATGGAAAGCAGGAACAAGAAAATGTAGAGCAGTTGAAGCCTTAATATCAGTTGGAATTCTTTGTCATCATGCTAGCTAGAATATTAAAAATACTGAACAAACATTTTAAGAATCTTTGCTTACGCTAAATTCTGTTTGATTTGATTATAATTGCTGCTGTTGGTTTGTTTGGTGTCATGTGCGATAGGTAGCTAGTAGAATGGTTGTCTATGTTTAGGTTAAGGATTTAAGGAATTGACTTGGAGTTCTCATGTATGGAAAACTCAACTTAATTCAGAGTTGTATATGCGGATACGCCATTGTTGCTTTTCCTATCATCTGAAAAGACAGAATACAGTACGGATAAGAGTATGTTATAAAAGATGGGGATTTATAATGCTCATCAGAACACTTGCATGACCATTACTATGCATTCTCAATATTATGAATGTTCATGCACAGGTTTCATTTATATAAATTTAAAGGTTGAATTTAAGCAGCTTAAGAGATAGAGCTAGTTGCTTCTGGCTTTGATCTGAAGTCAACCATTCCAGCAAATTACTTGCAAGAAGCTAAGAATCAAGAACCACATACAGAAGAGCAACTGATATTGTGATTGGTTAAAATAAAGCATCTGATTTAGCAAGTCGGCAGAAGTTTTAGAATCTAAATTATCCAAAACCTTGAGATGAATCAAACTCGACAAGATGATTTTGACTATTTTACTTCTCTATGTTAGTATTTTGATGAGGAGTCTTTCTCGATTGATACATACAGTATATACAGAGGTTGATCAGTTAAAGTTGTCTGGCTGATTAATTGTTATCCTAGTATTAGTTATTCTTGCAGCAGTGTGCAGAAATTGGATATCATTGATTTTGAACACAAATGAATTTCACTAAGAAACAACTGTATGATTAAATAGATGGCTACAATTTGCATCACCTTCATTACTATTGTACATCTAAACCTACTGATCACACACACTTCATCCTTCTCAGTCACAATGTTATGAGTTCTTACTGGAGCTTGGACAAACGCTTCAGAAACAAACTGAAGTTGATATCCTTATCCACCATACTTATTCGAACATATTTTGCGCTAACCCCAAATTTACTTCCTCCCCGGGTCAAAATCTTCTGCCCTCTGAGGAAGCTTTCACAATCCTCCACTTCATCGTCCTCACACTTAAGCCATGCGAAGGCTGCACATAAAATTAAGTGATCAACTCATAATGTCCAAATTTTGTTTGGATGAAGTCATTAACCTAATGGTTTGTGGTGAAGTTCACTCACCAGGTTGAGGCATTGTCTCCTTTTGAAAGAAATGGCAGAACCCCGGTGCAAATTCAGGCAGACTAAACCTTCTGCTATTGTTCACCGCCGCTCGGAGCAGCCGCCACCTCTCTGCCATGAGGTGGTGGCTTATGTCGAAGAAGGATTCACCTGAGCTGTCAACACTGGTGTTGGTCATCACTTCCAAGATCTTGGCAGCTCGGAGCTGTGAATCCCTGGACACGCCAATGGTGTTTAGCTCTATGAACTTGATCATTCTCTTGGCAACTTCTTCGTCCTTCACCAGAGCCCACCTAGAAAATTCATGCAGAAAAAAACTGTTTAGTGAAGCAAAACAAGAACAATTATAAAAAAATAAAAAAATAAAAAAAAGATCTCTGATGTGAATATGGGATTAGTGCTTACCCAATGCGCGTCCCAGCATGACCATTGGCTTTGCTGAAGGTGAACAATGACAGATCATGGTCTGCCGGTAAGGAAATGGGTGTATATTGTGGCCAGTAGTAGGCCAAATCATGCACCAACATACCTCCGGTTCGATTCACGGTGGAGGACCTGAAAAACCCGTCGGGGTTATTCGGAGATGTGATGAACTCAATGTAGGGTCCTTCCTTGTTGAAGCTTCTCGCATCTCCGGCCCAGTTGAACAGTCCCGACTTGAGGTATGTACTCATCACCGGGTAAGACTGCATGCAAGAACATAAAGCAAATCAATGGCAAGGACTAAGAACTAAACCAACTCCAACAGAATCAAACACAAAAAAAATTTAAAACTCACCGAGTAGAATGGAGCTGTAGATACCACACTCATGGGCTCAGATCCATCTGCCGGAGAAAGAGCGAAAAGCGCAGCAATAATGAGCTGAGACGAGCCTGTCCCAATCACAATATGACGCCCTTCAGTGACGGCATTCCCCACAGCTTTGTGTAGTTTTATAATCTGCATGGCCAGTTGGGGCTCCAAAAACCAACAGAGGTTTTTCACATCCGAGAAGTAGCTCATCGAGTGCCACCCCGGAATCACCACTGTGGTTTTGTCGCCCATCATCATCCAGTACTTCTCATACATTGTTGGGTCACCACTGCAATACAAACAAGGCGGTTAGTATAGATTTCATTATACAAAATTGAAAAACAGAGAGGAAGAAACAGAGTATTGAAGAGAGGGTACTCACTGGTTGAGGTTGATGACCTTATCTATATCTTCTTCACCAGATGAAGAAGAAACAGAGAGGAGTGTCCTCTGGGTTGCGGGACCTTCAACGTCCACAACTTTTGGTTGGCCATGTTTCTCACTATTGAGATACACCCTCATCACCAAGCTTAGATTGAGGGCGAGAGACAGAATAAGCAAATTTGTGATTGTGAAAATGCTAAAGAAGTTTGCCATTTTTGTAGAGCTATGGAAAGGGAAGTAGTTGAAACTTGAAAGAAGTGAATGCTGAAACAGAGGAAATGAAAACAGAGGATGCTTTGGAACAAGGTGAGGAACTGGAAAAACTTGAGGTGGCTTTTAATCCTTTTATAGCGAAACCCAGGAGAAAATGGATGTTGAAGAACGAACTGTAACGCTTGCAGAAGCGGGTCTTCTGGATTCAAGTTGAATAAACTGGTCTTCTGGAGTCACATTGTACATGCTACTCCAGTCAATTCCACCATGACAAAATTTGAAACTGCATCTTGGATTCATGTCAAAGACGTTTAATTGGTAGTTTGGAAGGACACCCCAAAATTCTGGGTTTATAGAGAATGCTGCTGTTCCATGTGAGTTTTCCCAAGACATTGAATTTATTCCCAGAAAAAGAAAATACAGATAATGCAAAACAGAAAAGGAAGTAACTGATGAATTGCAGAAGACCATGAACTTGGCGATGAGTTGGCGGCAGTTGATGAATTGGAGCTCTTTCCTGGACATAAAGTAATTGGGCCATGGGATGCAACATTGTGGACTCTTAGTGGGCCATGAAGCCCAATATTTTCATAATGTTGTTTTTCTAAGCTTGTAACGTTGAAGAAAACTTGGAATGTTTTGGAGTGTTGAATGAGCTACACAAAGCTAACAGTAAAGAAGAACAGAAAGAGAAAGCAGCATGGAGAATCTAAAAGGCCTCTGAAATTGCAGTGCCTCGATTCATCAGAGAAAAAGAGTGAAGCAGAAGAGCAATGAGTTGAAACGAATCAAAAACTCGAAGAAGGTGGTTCATGAAGGACACTGGGTTTTATTTCATCAATCCAGATTCCAGAAGAAAGAGTTTGGTTAAGAGGACACATTGTATTTGTTTCCAACTAAAAGAATCACAATTAGTTGGTGTTTGGTTAAGAGGAAAAGAGAAAGTTGATGTAGATCCTAGCCATAGGAACTCTAGTTTGATTGAATTGGCAGGGAAATGGATGAATCTCTATGGCTGGTGTAGTGGTGTATATGCTTGGATAGATTTGCTCAACAATTGATCTTCAATGTCTACCTGCCTTAGTTGGAGGTAAAAACTTTCGGCTTGATAAGAGAGCAAAAATGTGATTGGAATTTTGGTTGTCTCTGATTACTTCGTGTTCGATTTTATAGACGGTCGTCATAGAAATACTGAAATTTATATTATGACACTCACGTGATTTTGTTGAAGTTGTTGCGTTAGTATGTGTGAAACATTATGAAATATTGTCCCTAGTCAACATACTCTAGTGCGTTACCTATTGATTTCCATAAATTACGCATGAATTTTCTCTAACGCTCTTATGCGAATTGTGAAAATCTCATTTGCAATTCAACCGACCTCAATGTTGATGTTTGCTAGCCATTTGTTTTGAAAACAGATGCTTGATTTTTTGGGAAGGTCGCCTGAAACTAGTGAAACGCTTGTTCCTTAGTTTAACCAATTTTATATGCGGTTCGACCAACTTGAATGTCGATGTTTGCTAGCCTTTTATTTTGAAAACGGATGCATAAATATTTGGGAATGTGGCTTGAAATTAGTGAAACGCTTATCCCCTAGCTTAACCATCCTTATCTACAATTCGACCAACTTTAATGTCGATATTTGCTAGCCATTTAATTTTAAAACGGATACATGACTTTCTGGAAAGATATATGCGACCAACTTCACTGTCGATGTTTGCTGGCGACTTATTTTGAAAACGGATGCATGAATTTTTGGAGAGGTATCTGTGACCAACTTCAATGTCAATGTTTGTTGGCCTCTTATGTTGAAACGGATACATGAATTTCTAAAAAGGTATATGCAATGTTTGCTATCCACTAATTTTGAAAACGGATACGTGAATTTTTGAAAAGGTATATATGTAATTCGACCTATTTCACTATCGATATTTGCTAGCCACACATTTTGAAAACGGATGCATGAATTTCTGGAAAGGAATCTGCGACAAACTTCAATGTCGATGTTTGCTGGCCACTTATTTTGGAACGGATGCATGAATTTCTGGAAAGGTATATGCGACCAACTTCAATGTCGATGTTTGCTGGCCTCTTATACATGAATTTCTAGGAAGGTATATGCAACGTTTGCTATCCACTAATTTTGAAAACGGATGCGTGAATTTTCAAAAAGGTATATGTAATTCGACCTATTTCACTATTGTTGTTTGCTAACCACACATTTCGAAAACGGATACATGAATTTTTGGGAAGGTCATTTGAAATTAGTGAAACGCTTGTTACCGAGTTTTTATAAATACCACTTAGTCTTTCAATACATAAGTATCACTTTTCCATAATCCCTTTGTTTATGGTTACCGGTTCTTTCCTCTCTTCAATGGACTTTGACACACAAATGCAGAAGTGTAAACACAACTCTCGTTTTGAGCACATATGGGATCCCGGAGAGCATTCTTGTAACATCACTTGTAGGAATTAGTCATGGATGGAAATGGATGACATGGGAAAAATCGGAGGCGGCCGCTGCTGATCTCAACGGGAGCAGACATGGGAAGAGCTCTCAATTTGGATCCACCAGGTAAAAATGATTAGCTTTTCAGTTTTGTCAAGTGAACCATCCTATTCCATGGATAGGAGTTTGGGAATATTGTGGGTTCTTTTACCTAATAAGCCTTCAACTTCAAACCAACATTGCTGTCAATTTTGTTGGATATGGTTGGATTTGGATCTCTGTATTTTCACCGAGAAAAACCATGCGATCAAATTAACGAGTACAAATTTCAGCACTTTCTATTACTATTCTACACATAAACCAACTGATCACACTCTCCTTCTCCTTCCTCAGTGTCCCCTCATACCAATGCAGCCTCTGCCAAATTGGTTCCAAACAGCTCGAGGAAGGAGCAGCGCCAGTACGATGTCATGACTGGATTTTGGACAATCGCTTCAGAAACAAAATGAAGTTTATGTCCCTATCCAGCATGCTTATGCGGACATACTTTGGGCTAACCCCAAAGTGTCTTCCTCCTCGGGTCAAAATCTTGTGCCCTCTGAGGAAGCTTTCACAATCCTCCACTGCATCGTCCTCACATTTGAGCCACGCGAAAGCTGGAGAGAAAGGTAAATTAATCAAACTCATAATGTCTTTTTTCTTTGTTTATCATTGATAATGTCATTCATTAACAGTTTGTGGTATTTTCCCTTACCAGGTTGAGGCTGCGTCTCCTGTTGAAGAAAGTGGCAGAACCCTGGTGCAAAGTCAGGCAGACTAAACATTCTGCCATTGTTCACCGCCGCTCGAAGCAGCCGCCACCTCTCTGCCATGAGGTGGTAACTTTTCTCAAAGAAGGATTCCCCAGAATCTGAGCTGCCATGTTTTTCAGTGGTGTTGGTCAAGACTTCCAAGATCTTGGCAGCTCGGAGCTGTGAATCCCTGGACACGCCAATGGTGTTGAGCTCTATGAATTTGATCATTTTCTTTGCTACTTCTGCATCTTTCACTAGAGCCCACCTAGAGAACACATGCAGAAGAAATATATTTACTGGAGCAACTTAACTGGAAGAAAATGAGGAACTTATATAGGATCACTACTTACCCAATGCGCGTCCCGGCATGACCAGTGGCTTTTGAGACAGTGAACAATGACAGATCATGGTCTGCAGGCGAGGGAATGGGGGTATACTGTGGCCAGTAGTAAGCCAAATCATGGACCAATATACCTCCAGTTCGATTAACCATAGAGTGCCTGACAAATCCATCAGGGTTATTCGGAGAGGTGACAAACTCGATGTACGGGCCTTCTTTGTTGAAGCTTCGGGCATCTCCAGCCCAGTTGTACAGGCCCGATTTGAGGTAGTTGCTCATCACGGGGTAAGACTGCAAACAGATTATCAAGAACCAAAGTAAGGCTGCAAATCATAAACATGTGAAAAAGCCAGCAAATTATAAAGATTCATTTTATTACTCCTCTTTTACTTCCACTAGACTACAACTTTATCTATTTGTAACATGCTAACATGTCATATACTATCTTTTTAGCTCCCTATGAAAATGCAAGACCATCATTGCAAATCTTCACAAACTTGAATCCATCAAGTACAAACCATGTACATTAACAAGTTTTACAGATAGGATATATTCTTTACTTCAAGCTCAAGTGTCATATAGAGTTGACTTGAAAGTACAGAGAATATTTGAGTCATTATATGAAAATCGAGAGTTTTATATCTCCATATTACTAGTTTGATCTATTTCAAATGGGCACATGCATGAACATATGCAACAGCACTCTGTGCAGGGAGGATAAAATAGGATCCAAGACAGGGGGACAAAAGATTTAGTAACATTTAAGGAGGGGGACAAGGACCAAATTATTGAGATCACAGTAAAGCTTCAGAATCATGGTAGGGAAAACAGTTCTTATTATTAAAAGGTTCTCTGCCCTTGTTCTTCTGGGAAAATTAAAACAGTTCCTAAGGGAAAAGGTAATGGTTTAAAAGCGACATTTGGTATTCTGAAAGTTATTGATAAAATGCCATATGAAAGAGAAGGAACGTCTAGAAGATGGGGTGGCGATGGTGGTAGCAATAACATACCAAAATCATGTACTTCATATGCATGAAAGCCAAGCCTTTGAGAAAGATGACACCACCAACTTCCCACAAAATATCTTAAACCATTGTAACAAGTTCTAATTATAGTGGACACCATTCACAAAAGCTTGTCCACCAAGCTAAGTGATTCCTTAAACAAATATAAAACTAAGGAATAAACCATATGGTTCATCACTAATGGCATTTGACCTTGCCTAAATTTTCTAGCACGCAAACTAGCGAACCAGTGAATAATGACTTCATCTTAAAAAAACAAAGCTGTAGATGTTGAAACAAGGATCAAGTATTAACTCAACCAAAAGAATCAAAACAAAAATATAAAACTCACCGAGTAGAATGGGGCTGTAGATACGACACTCATTGGCTCAGATCCATCTTTTGGAGAAAGAGCGAAAAGCGCAGCTAAAATGAGCTGAGATGAACCTGTCCCAACCACAATGTGACGCCCTTCAGTGACGGCATTCCCAACGGCTTTGTGTAGTCTGATGACCTGCTTGGCAAACTCGGGCTCCAAAAACCAGCAGAGGTTTTTAATGTCTGAGAAATAGCTCATGGAGTACCAACCAGGTATCACAACGGTGGTTCTCTCACCCATCATCATCCAGTACTTTTCGTACATAGTCGGATCACCACTGCATTCAATCAGGCATTAACACAAACAGATCATGTGCATGTTGAACTTACATACAAAAGAAAGCTTGGATCTTTATGTGAGAATCCTGGGATTTCATCAAATCTCCCAAAGTTCACTTTGCCCATTTCAAAGTAAAAGTGAAAGTGAAAGAACATAATGACAGTCTCATATAAACAGGTGATAGCTTTTTCAACCAGCAGCCAAGCGTAGTATAAAGCTGATGTCTTTATGTAGAATTCTTGGAAATTCATCAAATCTTTACAAAATTCACCAATCCATTTCAAAGTAAAATAGCAAAAACACAAATGACAATCTAATACATAGTATCAAAGTAAAAGATGTAACAACTTTTCACTCCAAAGATGGAGGAAACATAAGAATGTGCAACAGCAATTTGAGATTCTGAAAATGCATGGAGACATTGAGGTAATGTATGGGGAAGGCAGCAATTGGAGGGTGGGTTTTGGGCCCCTTCCATCAAGAAATCAATGATTAGGTGTTATACATTTCTAGAATCAGATCAAAGACCTGTGTCAATTGGTGGAGACCTAAAGTGGGGGTTAAAACCTTGAGAGGTCCAACAAAGTGGTGAAGAAGATCCATCCAGAGTCCAGACAATCCCAATTATAGGACTAAAAAAGAAGGAAGGCTCTAAAAGCTAAATCACAAGATGGGGCGGCCAAAAGTTTAAAGCTTTGGACACCACACCCCCACGACGCCCTCTACTCTTCTACTACACTTTCCCAAAGGCCAACACTTCAAAAGGAAAAGGCCACACACAAGTGTTAAGGTTTATTTAGTTTACCCACAAGAACATGCATCTGGGGGACTTCAAATTCTGCAACTTTGTTGTTTACAAGTGCATTTTCAATGACCAAGTTTGAGGTCCATAATAAAAATGACAAACAAACAAAACACACTGCTTTTGTTTTTGGGGTCAATAAGCAAAGGCAGGGCTCAAGAACAAAAGGGTTTGCTCCATTGCCCAACTCAAACATGCACCGTGGAAAATCTCAAGCAAGAAGAGTGCAAAGATTAAGGCTTTAAACTAAATTTTGGTGGGATATTACTGTGCTCTTAAGTATCATTAAAAAATTTAACAGTGTCCAAAACAGTGAAATATTTTAGTAAGTGTTGCTTAACATGCTTTGCAAATCTTATCACTGACGTCAACTGAGGTTTCTTCTTGACCTTCTTTCAGATTCGAGACGCCATCATCACTACTCGCTTGACACTTCTTCCCCCATGCCCCAAAACTTTTGCAGTAAGTGAAAAGACAACTTTACCCTGGCCATTTTTACACACTACTCACTTCGACCAAAAATTTGGAGTGCGCAAAACTCGAAGACAATCGAAATGACAATATACACAGGCAGGTCGAGACTAACAAGACGGTAAATGATGCTTGAAGAAACGTCAATGGTGGAAATTGATGATACACAAATGAAAGGCCGGAAAGAAAGAAACAGAGTATTGAGTTGAATGTACTCACTGGTCGAGGTTGATGACTTTTTCCATGCCTTCTTGACCAGACGAAGAAAGTGACTGAAGAGTCTTCTGGGTTGCGTGAGCTTCCTTGTCTGCAGCAAATGATGGACCTCTCTGCTTCTGGTTCTCCACAGAGAAGAAGAGCCCATGTTTTTCACCGTCGAAGAATACCCTAGTAATCAAGCTCAGATTGAGCGCCAGAGACAGCACAAGCAAGTTCCTCATTGTGAACATGCTCTCATATTTGGTCATATTTTGAGTACTGAAAACAGAGCAACAGAGTACTGAAAACAGAGCAATGAAAACAGAGTGAGTGAATGTGAGGAAGTGGAGAGAAACTTGAGGCGGGTTTTATAGAGAAACTTGAGGCGGGTTTTATAGAGAAACCCAGGAGATGAAAACAAAAAAGTGTTTCAAGTGACAAATGGGTGGTAAAGAGTGAACTTTAAGGCTTACACAGATTGAAATTGAACAAACTAGGTCAGTTAATCCAACCATGATCAATCTTGAAATAGATTGTTTGGAAGTTGGGTATATGTCGAAGAGAATTCACTGACAGTTAGGAAAGACACTCTAGATTACTCTTGCATGTGATTTTTTTCAAAGACAGTAAAGAATTTGTGAAAATCAGATAATGGAAAACAGAAAAGGAAGAAACTTGATGAGGTGGGTAGGTGATGAAATGCCACCGGAGAGTTGAAAACACTTCCGGGCCGGAGATTTTTTTCAGGGACCAAGAAATCCCAGAACGGTTACCGAAGCTAGATCTCGCCCCTCGAAAACAAGAACACCCAATTAAGAGTAGAACTGTAGAGGTAGTAATAGATTCATTGTTCCAAAGGTGAATATAAATACACGGCAGGTTTTGTATATGGGTTAATTAAGGGCGTGGAAATAAAGCCTGCCTCTTACTGCATGCTCTGTCTGCAATTTTTCTGTTTGCTTTTTCTGATCCCTCCGTTCTCTGATCCCCCCATCATTTTTTTTTTCTTCTATTCGTTTCTTCTCTCCTTTGTACTGTTTTATATTTTTTCTATTTTGGTTTGGTCTCTTGAGTATTTGGTTTCAATCCATTTTGGTTAATAAGTCTGATATTTTTGAGTTGTAACGAATTGGAGTTTGATGTGGACTGGAACTAGGAGAGGGAGATGGTGACAGATGAGGTTCCTGCTAATTACGTTTCATAGTGGAACGTTTGTGTGCCTTGGTAATTCTGTGCTTTGTTTTTTTTTTGGCTTGGTGTCTAATCCAGAATGCAATTTTCTTAATTTAGGTTCATAACCTAAAGAACCGTAACTCAAGTTAAGTGATTGGACACTACATATGTAACCTTTAACTGATGTTTGGGAGTTACTTCAGCGAACTATCAATTGTATTGGATGATAATCTTCGTCGTAAGAAAATCTGTAACTTCTGTTATTTTATTTTATAACGATTTAAAGTTCAATAATGAGTTATTAAGTTATCACGTATGTTTATCCAGTCTGAATAAAATTTTCCGTCCTTTTTTTTTAAAAGAAAAGGTTATCACGTATGAGGGGCCATTTTTAACTCTATTGCATGTTAATAGAGAGCGCTGCTAGGGTTTTTGCTTCCCTAGGGTTTCATTTTTCTCTACCGCTCAGCACCCATTCCCTGTTTGCTCACCATGACTGATGAGGTTTCAATCCATTTCGCCACTGCTCTCACCATTCGTGAGGGCAGTCCGGCCACTCCCTGAGTGACTCCACGACCTCCGACTGCCTTGGCTCCCTCTCTTGCCATTGGTAGGCTGTTGTTTATGAAGAAGCGTCTCCCAGACCCGAAGGTGGTGATCGACACCCTGACTTCCGTCTGGGATCTCCATAACCGTCTCCAGGTACGTTCGGTGGGAGATCGATATTTGCTCAAGTTCTCTCGCCCTGAAGATCATCGCTATCCGATCCAAGGAGGTCCATGGTTCTTTGGACGATCCAACTTCATGCTTTCAGAGTGTGATGGTCTCTCTAAGGTGACCACTGTTCTGATCTCCTCTATGTCGGTGTGGGTTGAGATCCTTGGACTCCCACCACGTTTGTTCACAGAAGAGGCTGCAGGGAAGGTCGGCGATCTCTTAGGGCATGTGTTGTTTCTGGATAAGATTGGTTTGCGGTGTGGAATTCGAGCCAAGGTCCGGCTCATCCATGATATATCAGATCCGGTGAGGGAGGCATTCCCTCCGATGCTTTTTGAATTTGATTTGGGTGGTCGAAAGGCGACGGTTATGCTTTCCTTCAAGTATGAAAGGGTGGTAGGGTTTTGTCGAGTTTGTGAACTGTTGGAGCATCTTTCTCAGGGGTGCGACGGTCCACCGGATGTAACGAAGGCTCAACAGGTTAGCTTGGTGCCGGTGGCAGAGGTGGAGAGGAATATTTTAGGGTTTGGACGCTTTCGTTCACCAAAAACCCTAACCCTAGCTTTCAAGGTTCGCTCAAATCCTCTCCCTGCTCCGGTGAATCCCTTCTCAGGTGGAGTTCTCTCGGCTTCGAGTCCGAGTTCGTCGTCGTCGCAGTCAGGGAGTATATTCTCTATCCCTGGTGTTTCGGCCTCAAAGTTGGCAAGGCAACTGGCTTCTTTCAAGTCTCCTTCTCCGACCTTGCTGCCATCCTTGGGAAAGGATTCAGAGGGTCTACTGGTTATTCATATTCCGGCGGCAGTCTATAATCTGGTTATCAGAGTGAAGAGAGATGCTGACTTAACCCTCATTCCAATGGGTAAGAGAGCTCGGAGTGATGATGCTCCTATGGAGGTAATCCCCTATGAGCCTTCCTTTGTACCTGAGATGTTTTTGGCTTTTAAGGATGACAGGATCCAAATCTCGCCGGTAAAGAAGAAGAAACGTGGAAGACCTTTTGGCTCCAAGAACAAGAAGAAAATTATGGAGGTGCAACTAGGGAAGGCAAGAGCTAACTCTGGGGGCCCTAGGAAAGCTAAGAAGCGGAGTTTCGGTGCTCGTCGTGTTCTTGAGATGGGAGAGAGCTCTGGTGGCTCTACAGGGATGGCAGATCAGTCTGGGGTGGTGATAGAAGCTATAGAGGATGCTGTTGTCGCTGCCAATTCCAGTGATTCGGTGTCGGAGTCCGGGGAGATCCTTTCTGCGTAAGGTGATTCTGGTTTGGGTTAATAAGTTGGCATGCGCTGACAAGTTCTGGTTCTAGTTACTTGGTTACTTTTGTGCTTCAAGGTTATGGTTTTCGACATTGGAATTGCTTAGCTTATAGGTAATTTCGCGTGGTTCACTTTATACGTAGTCCGCGAGGACGGATCGTGTTCATGTTGTTTTCTTACATTTGATCAATATAGATTAACGTCCCCCTTTCATAAAAAAAAAAAATGTTATCACGTATGATATCTTATAAAGTTAACATCTTTCAAAATAGAAAGAGTGAACTTGTTAGAAGTAGAAAAACTCGTGCGTTTTAATTCTTGCTAACTCAAAGAGCAAGATGTTTGTTGATCTTCAAGGATATTTGCTTGAAATAGAAAGACTTCATTATGCCGATTCGATAACAATTAACAAATCAAGCAAATTAAAATTATGAAAGTTTCCATTGACAATAAAGATTTAGAGAATACCCTGCACTCCTGCAGTAGACTGTAGAGAGTACCAAATCAACAACGTTTGGTATATTAAAGGGTACTGAATCAACATTAAGACCTAATTTGATCCACAAATGAAGGCATATTGATGGAAAGGAATGCCCCATGAATGTGGCGCTATTTCTCTGATACTGGCAGTGATGAATGAATCATAGTCGATCAGACTGACTCCATTACATTGCTAGTGAAAGTACAATGAGCTCATGCTCAGTGTATATTGAGGTATCAACTTGGCATCGGCACCACTTGCACATTAGATATGAACAATACACATTGATTTACAAAATATCCGAAAAATTAAAACAATGTTGTTCTTCACACACCTTAAAATGATAATCGGATAACAATGTTTACACTTGATACAAGAGTTTGACTCTACGATTCCATCTTTAAAATGTGAAATAACGTTCTTGATGAAGAAGATGAAGGAACTCGTATTCCAGTCTTTGTCGAACCCAAAACTTATGGTATTCAAAAATAGAAGGGAAGTTCCCTACATAGTAAAGTAGAAGCAGACATTTACTGTTCATATGTCCCTCAAAAATTACCGATTTACCCCATTTTCTATTTTATTTACAGGACTGTCATTCAGTCTGAGAGAAAGACAATGGTAATTGTGTAATTACTAAAAAACAGAAAACAAAATGGTATTTGAAGATCGGATGACAGAGGCGTAAATCAGCAGAAAAGCGGAGGTATAATAGTAATTTCCGCAGTCCGAGCTCAATTACCATTCTGTCTCTGTTTTTTTCTTTATTTACGGCTCTGCCAATGCAAAGTTAATGTAATTCTGTCATCAGTTTATGTATAATTACAATAGTACCCTCAGTCTTAAAGTTACATTTTTGTCCTGACATTTCTGTTAATTACACATTACCACTTGAAAAGTCAAACCTCTCTCTCTC
>NC_020495.1:3366844-3390678 GCF_000184155.1 Fragaria vesca subsp. vesca | reverse complement strand
CTACTCTCTCTCTCTCTCTCTCTCTCTCTCTCTCTCTCTCTCTCTCTCTCTCTCTCTCTCTCTCTCTCTCTCTCTCTCTCTCAGCAGAGCCGCTGCGGGTAAGCTACCTAGTGGAATGTAGCTACAAGGATGCTGATGCATCAAACAAGATTCATTTTTGTTGTTTGGACAAAGTGGATGAAAATAGAGATGAAAGGGATGAGACATGTATATTCCCAGAGAACAAAGGAAGGGGCTGGACCTCTGCCCTAAATCTCAGGGTCCACAAAATCAGAGGGAAAGACTTGGCAATCCAAACCCTGGGACCAACATTAATGTTGCTGAGAAGTCAGTCATAGTAATCTCCACCCACAAATCCAAAGGTTGATCAAACCCCTCCCTCACAGTTCACTGTTGAATTGGTTTTGATGGCTCAGCAGCAACCTCAGCTTGATCTTGATGCCATTCATGGTAGCAGTGGTCCAGTAGCTACTAGTGAAAACGTCTCCATTTTCAAAGCTGCACCCCATTATGGAGATGGTCCATTTCCTAAAGACAGAAATAACCATATCTCTAAAAACAACATAACATTTGATAGCTGCTGTATGGGAAGATTGTGCTCTAGAACTAACCGGTTTTGATCACAATACGAGATAACTGTTTACTTGTTACGATTTCATCACATCATTCAGTCATAATCCGAACTGTTCATATTAAATAGGTCTGAAATGGTAGTTTATTGTCACTATTGCCAAAAGATTCATCATAAAACAAAACAGTATTGTTTTTCTTACTAAATAGATGTTTTTTGGTAAACAATGTTATACTAAATTCACACCTTTCATTATCTACTTATCTAGAGCATAAAGAAAGAGATACAAATGTGGTTAAGATCATTAATATACATGATTGAACATCTTGCCAGCCTTTGCCTATACCAGGTTATTTTGAATTTTGACACATTCTTATGTTTTTTTCCCTGAATACAGATAACCCAAAGCAGGGCATCTCTGTCACCAGCCCCTTAAAGTCCTACTCTTACCCAGTAGTCACTATTCCTAACGATGCTGACTTACTGAGGTCGATAAAATCAAACACGGGTACAAGCTTTTTATGTACAATAGATTGATGTAGAAATTTACCAATAAAAGAGAAGAAAAACAACAACAAATCTCAAGGATATGAAATCTATTATTGGTTTCATGTCTTTGAAAGAGTTGTGCTTATGTTAAATGCAAAATCAGCTTATCAGCCCTAGAACATATCATTGAACTGTACTAACACCCAAGCTTTTAAACCTCAATGCCCAAGTCTTAAGCCCATTCTTAAAACCCAATCTTGTCAAACCACAATGCCCAACTCTTGACATACAGTGATACAGAACATCATCAAGCTAGTTACTTTGACAGTGCAATTCAAACAGTGTCAATATATTGATTCAAGCATTTCCCCAGAAGTTATGCATTGTCATGATAAACAACACAACAAGAACACTTAGTACAGTATTTTCTGGAATTTACATTCATAGAGTACATGTCAAACATCATTACACATTCTATTTACATAGCAAACATGAAAAAGATTAGAGGTGGTGGGTATATATCACATGATAGAGAAGCACACAACAAAAGAGCAACTGAATATAGAGAAGCATACAAGTTCATATTGATCATAGAATCAAATCAGAAAGACGTATTTGGGGAAACCATGTTACCGACCAAATCCACCACTTTAGGACTGAACTTCTCCACTGTTCATCAGCTTATCCAGCACAACATTAAGGTCCACTGACTGCCCATTCTCGGTCATTTTCCTGACTGTTGCTCTGACCACGTCCCTTCGGAATCCCATAGATACAACTTTATCAATGACATTATCAACTGGAATGCGGACATTATCAAGTGGAACACGGTTTCCAGTCCCGCCAGCATCCGACTCCTTATCCACGCTGGCAGCCATGGGTAATGCATATGGCAATACCTTTGCAGTGGGCAGTCTTGAGAAATTGTTTCCACCAGAAGCGACTGAAGAGGATGGTGATACTTGTGACTGTTTCATTTTTGAATCACTGTAGTGAGAAGGAGATCCGCCATGGGAATAAAAGTCGCCATGGGAATAAAAGTCATCGTAGCTTGAACGTTGAACTGGTTGCATATTTCCAGGGGAGAAATCTGTGCTGTAATTTCTAGTAGATCGGTCATGTGTATACTGCATGGAACCATCAAACTGTTGTTGTGGTGATAGAACCAAGCCAGGTGCATTAGAGGTTTTGTGGATGCTTTGGGGATAGCTTTGAGATAACCCATACGGGGTTTCTGCTGGATTGTGAATCGATGAATACTGAGTTTGTGGATCAGGAGGATTGAGAGGCAGGTGAAGTTGACTCTGCTGCTGAAAATGTGATGTTTGTGAAGGATTTGGCACTGCTGGATAGGGTTGATATGGTGCTGTGGGAGGTGGTTGTGACTGCTGAACTTGAGAATTGTAGTATGCCTGAGGTGCGGGCGGTGGATTCAACACAGGTGCTGAGTAGTTAGAATCTGGATTTTGAATATAAGGGAATTGATACTGAGATGATTGAGCTGGAAGCTGAGCTGCTGTGGGTGCTGGTGGAAAGTTCTGATGGGTCAGGGTTGGGGCAATATCAGTAGGAAGAAAAGGATGTTGTACAGAAGCAACAGGAGTTGAATATGATTGGTGTGTTTGCTGAGGAGCGGATACTGAAGTTGTTTGCACATTGCTCTTTTCTTGTTCCAACTTCTGGTGATCCTTAAGCATTTGAAGTTTTGCAAGCTGCAGCTGAGCCTCTGCGATCTCTTGCTTATCTCTCAAATCCTGCATACCACCTTCAACCTGCAGTTTAATTACAAGCATGAAGCCTGTCAAGAAGATTGTCCTATACACTATTCTTATTTAATTTGATTCTTTCACTTACAAGTTATAACAAAAGTTCAACCTAGTTTTACCCCTTAGACATGATTGTTTGCATTTAATGGATTGTGGTAAAGGAGCTCTTCAACATTTTCTCATAGATCAAAAGTGACATGCTCAAACTGGAAAACTACTTAGACACTAGGGCCAAAAATCGACCATGGCTTTATACAAAGTGAGACAAAACCGACAGTGAATGTGGTGCTTAAGTTAACAGATAAGGATCACTTACACGGTTGTAATTGGTAGTGCATACTGCATAATGCTCTTAAGACATGCAAAATTAGATTACATGAATTCCCTGAAAAGCCTATATGACTATGAGCCTGTGAAAATAAATCTTCAAAATAAGAAACATGACATCATATTCAGCTGCTTTAGCACCCAAACTTACAGCCCAAGCTCTCCCAAGTTCTATATCCTCTAAGTAGACTTAAAAAAAGCAACCTAAATGACAGATAAATAAGGGCCATAAGGCAACAGAAGTAATTCACAATACCTTTCTTAAAATGTTCTCAACTTCCCTCAGCTTCCCATCAGTCTTGCCATAGTTATAATCGGTACAATCCTTCAAGTCGTCAACAGAATTCTCAACTAGGCGCAACCGAGTCTCCAGCTGAGAAACTCGTGCGCTGAGACCCTCCACCGCATGCAGCAAGTTCCCAAAATGCTGATTCATCTTCCCATCAATCACCGCAATCAACGCGGAGTCCCTGGATTGCTCCCGTTCAATTTGATCCATAGAACCGCGATTCTGTGATCAAGTCACAACATAAGCAATCACTTATCACTCCACAGCACCAATCAACACATTCAGCTTATCAAATCCATCAATACCCTAATTCAAACAACCAAACTCACTGACAAAACAACCAAATCAATCTAGAGTTTTACATTCACACCACACCACACAACTAAACTGATCTGATGAACTCTTTGTACAAATGAACTAGGCACAGTTATAAAACACCAAAAGCATATAGATTTCAGTTAAAACCCAACTTTCGATTCAAACCAACAAAGAAAGATTGAAACTTTACATGAACAACCCATCAAAGCTTGAAGCTTGAAATGCATACCTCAAGCGTGGAGGCGCGTGACTGCTGCGGGACGCCGTGTCGTACGGGGCGGAAATGGACGCTGGAGAGTAGATCGTCGTCGTTGTCGTTTCCCAGTTGATGAGGAGGGTATGTGAGCTGAGAGAAATCGTCGGAGTAGGATCGAGAAAGTTCCATGATTTGTTTGTCCATGAATTCCGATGTAGTCCTCATCGTGATCGGATTGTTGGGCTTATTGCGTGATTTCTCGTCATGCTTCTCTGAGATTCCAACCGCACACTCTTGTTTTTAGTGCAAATTTGACTTACAAGTTGAAGCTTAACCGCAAATTTGCTGCTATGGGTTGGATTGAAGGGCCACTCAATCAATGACATCATCTGAGCCCAGTAACTATATCATTTATAATGCTTCATATCTAGATTTTTTTCGGCAGTGTTTTGATCGAACACATCTAGATATTAAGAATTTGTTCTTAATATTTTGCTTATCGAAATATTAAGATCATATTTTATTCACCGATAATACTGTAACTTTCTCATTTCCCCAAAAAAAACAAAATAAATAAATATTACAATTGCATCACACTACTGTGTAAAGCTAGGCTAGGATACACAAAAGTAAAAACATTAGCCTCAATTTTACTTCTAGCCTCAATTACAAAAATCTGGTTATTCTTCACATTTGAAATCATGTCTAATTCCACCTGCTCTCATTTGTGCATTAATAACTATTGTATATACTACTGGCTAATAATTAGTTTTCTTTATTATCTCAATTGTATTATTATTAACTTTTTAGTCGGTATTTGTTCGATGAGTTTTTAGGTCGAGAGACTAATTCGACTGAGAGATCATGTTAGGTTCTAAAGATTAATTAAATATTTAATTTCAATCAATATTAGCAGATTTCCTACTGTGGTTATTCTATTGGAATAATTAGAAACCATGACATTTTTTTGTCTTTAAACATTACTGATTCATTGCTACTTTGTGACACAACTTATTCATGGAGCAATAACTTTAGTGTGTTCTAGACATGCTATATTCAAGACGAACCAAATTATGTGTAACCGAAATTTTTGTATGTGCTTGATTTATCCTTCCCTCAACGACACATTATCATAAGAATTTGACTCCCAAACATGAATTTTATATATTGATCAGATATACATAGAGATCGGAGAATAGTAACAGAGCCAACATGAACGTACCATATGCAGTTACAGCATTAGATCAAATACTCAAAACAAGTACTCAACTACAGTCGTTCTTGAAGAGCTAGGCCATTGCACTTGGATAATAACCATCTTATCAACATAATCAAACTCGACTTCCTCTCCACCAATCTTACAAGCAGTTGGTTTCTCTGAAGCAAATGCTCTCATCTCTCCACTTCCCCTTACTCCAATCTTCACCAAAGTTCCACTATCCTCAAATTCCAGGGACTGAATTGCACCCCCAGTGTTGAGCATGTTCACCAATCCAATTGGAGCAAATTGGATCAACTTCTTCGGTAGCACTCTCACTGGAGCAATAGTGAGGAGCTCATAACTGAAAGGCTGAAGCGAAATCTCTACCGTCTCATCTGGCTTCAAAAACTTCAGCTTCTTTTCCTGGAACATGTACACAGCAAATACTTCGATTGCTTTTATTGGAATGGGGTTCTTCCCATGACTCCATTCCACATCTTTTGGGGTTGCTAAACAGGTCACCAACTTTGAGAACTCGGGGAAGCTTTTGTTGCGCCTTGACTTGGGGCACCACCCTCCTCCTTGGCAGTTAAAAAGTCCTAGAACGCCAGTGTACTGGTACAAAGGTACAATGTACATATATATTCAAAAACATGAACAATGAATTAACAGTACGTATAAGTGTATAACCAAAAAATGGTATCTTAGATGAACTATAATCTAGCTAGACTTGTTAAATGATGCGTCCATCTGAAACAAGAAGAGTAGCATCAAGTCATCAACTGCCAGTTTTGCTTGAGGAAGTGTCATACCTTGTTGAGGTTCCAAATCTTGAGCATTGTTTTCCCATCATGCACAGGGTCCTGAAATAGGCAATCCCTTGAAGGAAGTGCATAGTCTTGGCATCTTAATATGGATCCATCAGGCAACACCAAGCTTTTAAGAAGCTTGAAGTCGTGTTGTCCCACAGAGTCACTGATATATATCGGACCTCCTGAAATGGCTCTTGATGCAGCATGAAATGCAGCACACGGGTGAGTCGACTGAAACATGTCCCAATCTGGATGTATGAAGTTCCCCATCCACAAGCTATTGTAGGCACAATGCACCATATGACACCCTTGTAGCCAATATGTCCCATTTGGATCTCCAGATGGGTCAGAGCACCAAAAATCGTCTCCTACAGATCGATTTGTGTAATTAACGTGAAGAATATGTGTTCTATCATTATGTATATACCTTCTGTACGTATTTACTAGTTAAGCTATTGTGCATAAGAAAACTTTTAAGCGTAAGATGAATGTGGGGTTTATACATCATACAAAGCTAGAAATCAATCAGGCACAACGTACATTAGCATTTTCATTGCGTTAATTGATCGAGAAAACTTGATGTATACAGATAGAGAGAAATTACATACCAACACGACCAAGCGAAATGGCTTCTGTGCCGAGGAACATGAAGTCATTGCAGTGCTCCATGCTAGCAATCACTCCATTGCCTTTGAAATGTTTCCTCACAGAAGCAGTAAGTGCCTTGTAATAAGCTTTGGCCAGCTCAATCCGACCACCAAACTCCTCTGATAACATCTCAAGCAACTGCGCGCACCATGGCCGCGCAAGTGCTTCAAGTGAAAGGTTAGGCACGCCATAATAAAATATCAATATTTCTCATTTACCATCATATATATTGAGCTAATCTACAATATTCATTTAGACGCAAATTACCTAATATCCTCAATTTTATCATCTTACACCAAAAATGAATCGAAAACATCAAATCAATTACTCTTGCTAGGCTAAGCACTAAGGAAACCCTTTTTTTCGTTTTGTATTATTTTCTTTTCATTGAATAATATATTACTAGCCTCTATACACACGAACTCGCGTGTTCTCAATAGGTAGTTAATTTTTTCTTTTCATTTGTATTTTATAAAGTTAGTGGGTAGTAGGGAGGAAGATTTTCTTGGCAGTTATAATTCTCACTCGATTACCTTTTTCTTATTTTTCTATCTTATTTTTTTATTTTATTATTTATCATAGTAACCATTATTCTCAATAATCTAAATTAGCTTAATAGGAATAGTATTGATAAAATATAATTTGGTAATTTTAGATACTGTTCGCTTTATAGTAGTAGAGAACTAGAAATTAGAGATATAGCCATGTTTTTTGTTACTCCTCTGTTCATTAAAAAAAAAAAACAACTAGGGCACGCGTTTGATCTAAAAACGTCTGACAAATTTGAAACGTTTTGAGTCATGCGCGTGCCCACGAGGTGTCGAAACCTCACCAGCAACACTTGTAGCACATGTAAGCTAACAGTTCATGATATGTTTTTGAGATGTGAAAATAAAAGCTAGAAATTTCGAGAACTTACGTGTATGACATCGACTTTGACACCGTCGATCCCCACCGATTGGAGATGCTGATGAAGCCCCTCATACAACTGCTGGGCCATCTCCGGTTCCACCAGCCCCACTCCGTTACTCAAGATCTTATCCACCGCCAAATCCTCCATCGTCTTCTGCAACCCCTCCGACAGCTTCGGCCTAATCACCCGGCTCTCCGGAAAACCCGACCCGCCCTTAACCCCGGGTCGAACTCCACCCCAATACCCACAAAGAGCATGCCAAACATACACATAGTCCACACTCCCAAACTCCTCCTTCAAGTCCTTAACAAAGGCACCCATGCCATGGCCCTTACCTCTAGGGCTCTTATAGTCTCTGAACTTGTAGTTCTCTACGAAACTTGTCAGCCTGCATGGCATTTGCTCACCGGCGGCTGTTCTTTGCATGGCTTCTTCGTCGGTCAAGGGGTCGTCGTCGTGACAAATGGACTGCCAGCCGTCGTCGATGAGTACCATTCCCGGAGGACACCCACCCTCCACTAGGGTTTTAACCCCTTCCCACACCCCCTTGGGGTGCACCATGAGATAAAACGCATCCCAAGTGCACCAACCAAACTTGTCTACGATGGCCGGAGGCGTCTTCTCCTCCAGAAGCTTGAAGCTCCCCAAATGGACTCTCACCACCTCCATGGCCTCTTTGACAAGACTGTACGGGTCGTTTCCGATGTGCATGTAGAGAACGCTCCGGAAGGTGGAGCCACTGACACGCGTCGAGCCGCTCTCGACGCACATATCGACGTGGCAGTCGGTGGTGCCGGGTTGGAGGGAGGCTCTGAAGGGACCTTCGAGAAGAGGGAGGAGGAGGACGTAGGGGCGGTTGGTGGTGTCGTTTTTGTCGAGGATCATGAACTGAGTCTCGTGCTGGACGTCGTTTCCGGTGGTGCCGACCCAGTGGGTGGTCCACCAGACTTTGAACCGGAAAATGCTCATGAACTTGATGCCACTGAGCTTGCCGAGTGACGCCACATGGCGGCTTTTGGGCTCGTCGGAGTCGAAGCCAACGAAGCAGCCTACGGTGGTTTTGTATGGTGATGGGGTGGCGGTGATGTTTAGCGGGACTTCAGTGAGGATAGGGTGGCCGTTGGCGAGGAAAGTTGTGCCTTGTAGGGTTATTGAGAGCGGAGAGTTGCTGTCTACAAGGGTCGATATGTCTAGGGCATTGTTCTTGCTCAGGCTTGGAGCCATGGGAGAGAAGCTTAGGTGAGCTTGAGGTGTAGAAGAAGGCAGTTTAGGGCTGTATGCTGTAGGCTGATTTGGTTGGTGACTGAGGGAAGGATTTGGAGGGGATTATATAGGGAGTTGTAAGGGTAAGGTGAGTGATCTAGAATGTAATGTTACTAGGCGAGTGATCTAGAATGTAATTCGAGCTAATTGATGTTGTGATTGGCGCAAGAGTTGGAGCCCATAAACAAGTTGCATTGAGCTTTGCTTTCTGGGTCATGGGACAAGGACCTTTATTTTTATTTTTTCCGATTATTAACTTGTATCAAAATATATGAACAAGCTTAACATATACACCTTAATTTACTTGTACTGAGGAGTGAGGACTGAGATATATAACCAACGTATGATCGAGCAAATGAATATGACATATTCGATCCAGAAAAGAAAAAAGGCCAATAGAACATAGCAGCCAAGGAATTTGCAAGAACACTTCTTGGAATTATTATTGTGATGAAGACGAAATATATAGTGTCTTTACCTTAGTAAGTAGCAAAATATGGTTAGGAATTCGCGATCAAATGAAGCAAATAGCAGCATATGCTTCACGATGTTTGGAAATGACAAATGCATACACTAGTACGTAGTGCCCAGGCAGGGCCTTTCTATGGGGCATAATTCCCTAGCAACCACTTAATCACTTGAGGTCAGGCTACCAGCAGCTAAATCACGTTTCAAAAAATTATAAGCCACATTCAAAAATTACGATTGATTACTTGGAAAAACAAACAGAGACGAAAACTTTTACTTAAGGTGAAGAATATGGTTTTGTCAAAAGTGGGTTAAGAGTAAAGGTAGAAGCAACCTAATTTCATCATGATTCTTCTACAATGTACTCGACCTGGAACAAAGTTGGTAAACCTCTTCTTTATTCACACATAATCATGTACTCTTGATTCGGTTTGTCTTCTAGATCTATCTTTCATATTACTTTGTCTGGAGGTTTCTTCATCATCTTCGTTCTAGCTAGACCGCGAGGCAACGAAAGGCAGATCCTTTTTGTTCGATGATCGATAAAACAAATGACAAATACAAGTTGGCAACAGAGATGATAGAGAAAATACAAAGACATCGTCAGAAAATAGAGAAACCTCGTGTTGAGAAGACAGGTGTGACAAGCATGCTTCTCAAGTGCTCAGTCGGTTCATGCTGAACTTGGGTAGCCAAACGATGCCACAGCTAGACTTCTCCTCAGTGACTCAGTCCTTAAGTACAGACATGCATATGGATACGCAGCAACCCAATGCATGCAGAGCTTAATTTAATTACTCAGCCACCGCTAATATTTACAGATTCGATCACGTAGTACTCTACCTAAGCAGATGAGTGATGTGATTGATTCAATCAAACTGCGTGTGAGTGCTAGTATTGGTAGATGTTCATGTCTTTTCTGTTCCAACCAAGCTCATGGGTATCAACCATTTTGAGTACACTCATGAGCTGCGCATGATTTTATAGTAAATTATAAACATGCGAAACGAGAGGGCAAGTAGAGCAGTTCTTCATTAGCAAAAGCAAAAGGAGGAAGGATCGAGATGTACACTACATCCGGGCTTCTGCATTTCTATTTATAGTGCAGGTTGTTTTGAGATACGGGAGAAAACTAATAATTAATTGACGAGATGTATATTGGAGTTGGTGAACCAACATATCTCTTATTATGTCTCTATTTAAACTAGGGTTTGTCTGGCTTACATAAGTCATACATACACTAATAGGGGTTGTTGGCACGTGCTTTGGGTGTGGGTGTGTTAAAAAGCATGTTGTACATGTTGTATAGCATGCCAATATGTACAACATAATTTTCCTTTAAACTAATATCATAGTGTATACTATAAACACATCACTACTAGATTATTTACATAGGTTACAAACATAATTAATGTAAAAATAATGTTCAAACATCATTTTATGAAATTATGATTTATTTGTATATAAATAACATCCTTTGTAAATTTTGAGACATACTTTTGTTACATATGTAAATTGACAAACCAAAAACCATTGTTGTGTAAATGCAAATCGATCGACACTTTTGTATATGATAATTAACATCCGTTATGCAAATCGACAATCTATAAAAGACCATGTTATCAATATTAAAAAACAATACATACTCAATTAGGTTTTGGCTTTTAGTCTTGTAACCTTAGTGTAAACTGTGTTATTGAATGTGATTCATCATCTCCTATGGCTTATAGCCTTATAAGAACAATGTATGAATATAAGAGACAAAAAAAAAAAAAAAAAATAGTCAAAACACTCGTCCGGGTTCAAGCCAAAATGGGCCCATAGAATCTAACTATCCATTCTAAAGCCCAAATTCACTAGTGTTCATTTCTGTTACGGCGGGTAAAACCTTGGCGGAGGACAACATGAGGCAGATGAAAATGGAGAGTCCGGCTGCCACCGAATCACCCGACTCCCAAAACCCGGAAAATTCCTTCGTCTGGGATGAACAGTCTCAGCTCTACTTTCACGCCAGTAGCGGATTCTACCACGACCCGAATGCTGGTTGGTACTATAGCACCCGCGACGGCCTCTATTACAAATTCGAACATGGAAATTACGTTCTTCTTCCCTCTCACCAGGCACCGCCTATCCTCCTTCTCAAAGTTTTACAATTTATGTTTGTACTCCCCTCTTTTTCATAGTTGATGACTTTTCTTTTTCAGGGTGATAATTTGGAGACCAATAATAGTAGTGAGAATCCCATTCAAGAAGACCCGTTTTCAGCTATAGGTGAGGCATTCCTTGTTTTGGTGCCTTTTCATGTTGAATTTGAACTAAGAATACATTTATATGCAGTGTCTGCTTGCAATACAAGTCTTCTGCATATGAGTAGTTTGAATCATTGAAATGGTCCATTTTATGAACAGGGAATACGGATTGCAGCAGCAGTGATGCACTTGAAAATCACCCTCCACCCTCGGAATGGTAATCTGCCTTGTCTCATGAGTCATTGCTTGTCCTTATTGATTGATTTAATTCTTTGGTCAAGTATTTTACTTACTGTGATCGTTGGGTTTTTGCTAGGCTAGAGGATACGCTTATAGAACTATATTTGTCTGGTTATCCCAACTCAGATGCGAATGCTGGTGATCATGATATGACAGTGTACCCCGAAACATATGTTCATGATGGTTTGTCCCTAGTTGTCCTGTTCATTTTGAAGTAGGAGATTACATTACTACGGCTGAAGTAGGATTCAGATACGTTTGTGTCTGGAAATGCAGGGAATAATGATAGTCATGATCTCAATGAATGCACATCGATTCCAGAAGACTATGGTGCTGTAATCGAATCAAGTCAAAATGTCTCTGATACAAGTTTGGTGCTTCTATGTATTGATTGCTTGATTTCTACCTTTGTTTTAATTACTAGTACATAGCTAGCCTGTCGGTTTCTTGGTTTGCTTCTACTTAACCAGTTGCATAATATTTTGAAACATACAATCATATTTGCCCCAGGTGGTTCATGGGAAGAAGAGAACTGGCGAGCTCAGTATGGACAGGTTGTTCAAGATGCAGAACTACCAATTCCGGAGTCCTCACTGATAAGTTTATGGGAGTGGGAAATGGTCACAAAGCCAAGAAATGATGGAAAAGGTGAGGTGCCAAGACTTGTTGGGAGGTTAGCTAAACAGTCTGCTAAGCTTCATCCTTCTCTGCCGTCTGGTGGTGGTCTTTTAAAAACTGCTCCAATTTGTGAAGTGCACCTTGACCTAGTACGCGTCACAACAGGTTTGCATTTTCCTCTACCATTTGGCAAGCAAGTATATTGTGATTGTTTCATGGGATAACTTTTCATGGTTCTTTTAGGACAAGTCTATAAATTGAGGACCCCCAGTAAACGATATTTGGCGTCTTTATCAATTTATGATTCTTCGAACCCAACCAAGGACTGGGGATTCCCAGAATTATCAAACAACAGAGAATCCCTTCCCCTCCCTAAATCCAGTGTAAGAAGTGGTTCCAAAACTGCAGATGGAATGACATTCAGCAGGGGTTCATCGTTGTTGCCAGACACAGCACATGATAAGGTACTTGGGCAGTTGGGCATGCCCAATCGTTGAAATAGTACTCTTCTTTTTTAGGTTAATTCACAAGGTATATCAATTGTTAAATACCACAAGTTTTACAAACCTGCGCACTGTACGCAATGCTACATAACCTATAATGTCGACAAGTAATTAGAGAAGATATTCCCTCTTACAAGTATAACCTCATTCTTTCAGAGTTCCGTTATGTAATTTGTCTAATGTAGACCACTACCTGAATTTTTCAAACTAATCGCCTGAGTTGCATACCCTATGTATTGTTTTATTTTTATATTTTTTAAAATTCCCAGATTCGCATGTATGGGGATGCATTTTTATCACAATCTTCACATTTCCCTCTTAATTTGACTGCTTTCAAATTTCCAGCTTGAAAGCTATCAATATAGGGATAGAGCTGCTGATAGAAGAGCCTTGCATGGTGGTTATGGTGTGGGTCCAGGACAGAAGAATTCAGTAGATGGCGATAGTGATCGACCAACGCCTTCTACAGAGGAAGCTGCAGCAGAGGCCTTGAATATGTCATTTGGAGTGGGAAGTTATGCCCGGAAAGTTTTAGAAAGCATGGGATGGAAGGAGGTAACTTTGTTTATAGTATGCTAGAGTTGTCCTGTAAATTATGCGTAGATGTAAACTGAAACTCTAGTTACCTGTATTTGGACTTGCAGCAGGCTAAAGTTTTCATCGCTCTATTTGTATTCAAAGAGAGCCAATTTTGGCCGCACTCACATTTAGTTCCTCCTTCGATGTGCGCAGGGGGAGACACTTGGCAAGACTACAAAGGGATTGGTTGAACCAATTCAAGCACAAGGCAACATTGGGAGTGCAGGATTAGGGTGGCCTCAGGGAAGATTAAAGCATCGTTGATAACTTGATATGACTGCTCAGTTTACTAGTTGTATAGATGATCTTCTCATGTATCTCGCAGTTGCATGGCCTATCAGAAACCATATTATATTGGAACAGACTGAATGCTCAAGGTTTATGTTTATCCATGGAACTGGATTTTGTAGCAACAACATTGTGAATTGTTCTTCCAACTTTAAAGGAACCATTTCATTTGTTCAGACAAATCATGATACTCTGATTAATGATTAATTGAGGGAAAAGGACCGGATACCAATCCCCAAAGACGGAATTTGCACCTTGGGAAACTTGAAGCAAATAATGCATATTGCAAAGCTGAAACTGAAACATTTGGGAAGCTTAAATCCCAATTTTGGATTGCAACAAATGCATCTGTCACCAAAGTGAACATTGTGTTGAATAGAGAAAACTGCAAAGAATGGAAATATATGGTACGAATGGTCACCCATCAACTTAAACTAGCTGAAACAGTTGTATACACATCCACCGTGTATCCAGATGAACTGTAGATCCCCTATAATCTATCATCTCAAATTCTTAATCAACCAGCAATGGCTTTGAGTTTTTAACCATAGAGCAGATTGTGTACTCAGCATTAGAGAAAAGCCTGCTCCACAAGCCTTTGCTTGCACACTGGGACAACACATGCGCCAAAACTACATTGAAGCAGAAACGCTCCCAAAACATTGCATTTCCACCACACTAATCAGTTTTCAAAATTTAATTCCAAAATTTAATGATAAATGTACATACAACAGGATGACTGAAATCTATGATATCCTACAAATCTTTATTATCTGAGCCATTGGCTTCCCCAGATACCATCACTTCATCGCTGGATTTTCCGTTATCAGAAGCTGGATCAATTTTCTCCTCCACTATTATGCTCTTCTGCTCTAGCTCGTCCTTTAATCTTTTGATTTCACTATCCTTATGTTCAAGCTTCTCTTGCATGATGACCACCTGCAAAGTAACATGCTTCATGTATTGGTTCTCAACAAGTAACAAAATAATAAGATGTTACATAAAGTTCTCAGATTGACTATTTCCCAGCAATAAACATAATACGATTCTTAATATCCACTCAAAGTCATTAGACTTGTACATTGTTATAAAGATGTGATGTGCTCTGGTGAGATGTATATCAATAAATGAGTAAATTAGAGAATCAAACCATTTCATTTGATCTTTCCACATCATTTGTGAGGCCCTCCATATGCTTGTACAATGCTGTAGGCAAAAACACAAAAAGAATGAGGAACTGACTATAAAAAAAAGCCAACTTTTAATATCAGGCATAACACATAGCAATGCTCCTTCAAAGTTTGAATAATGAATGTATTACTTACCTTCAAATTGACTTCTAAGTTCTGCATTTTGGTTCTTTTGCAAAGCAAGTTTCATGGATAATTCATGCATCTGCAGACCAACAAATATCTTTCAGATAATGAATGTATAATCTAGAAAACAAGATCACCCCCAAGAGTGAAACAATAGATAAACTCAGGACAGTGACAAATTCGTTGAAAGCATGCACGTAGTTTAGCATCTGAAAGAAAGGAAGCTATTCCATAAACTCAGGAGGCTTGCGGAAAAGAAACGATAATAATGTCTATGATATCACCTTTCCCTCAGATGCTTCCATGCCAATCTCCTCATTTTCCTCTTGCAGAGTCTTACATTTAGCCATTAACTGTTTCCCCATCTTGCTTGTTGGAGTAAAATTATTGGCAGCGGCATTTTCCTGGAACTCCTTCAATTTTTTTTCTTTCTCCTCAACCAAATTCTAATGTCCAGCACCAGGAAAAAAAAAAAGAGATATAAGTTAGTTATAATTATACAGGAAACCTCAACCAAGAAAACAAAACATTTTTCAATTATTCCTGCTGACAATTATCACTCATACAGTAGGACATGCATGAAAATAAGCATACGAGAGGACAAAGTGCACTCTTAATTTGTTTCCTTTGTGATGCTATGCTCTAATCTTAGTATATTTTTCCTTCTTGGCCAAATGTTTCTTTGAACATACCGGGAAACAATAAGGAAGCTAAGGTTATTATAAAGAACAAATCTCACAAGTTACACACATAACTCCAAGATAAGACATACCAACATTAAAGAAGATAATACATAATGGTGTGAAATAGCCCCAGCTACCATCCAACTTTAGAAGCTACAATACTCTGTCATTAACTTAAACAAAATTTTACCGGAACCCAAACGTTTAGATAACAAACCTTTAGACGAGTAAACTCTTCATGAATTGCTGGATCAAGCAGTAATTTTCTTGCCTATAAAAAACATGAGAACAAAAGATTCAAGTGACGAGCACAATATATTTAAATTAATAGAAAAATTTATTAGTACAACAAACCAAAATTTAGATATACAATTTTGAAATCATAAAATACAATGGTACCTGCAATGATGGTGGCTTGAGTTGAGCTCTAAGATCCCGAACTGCAGACTGTATTAAGAAAAATTGGGGCACAGAAAAAAAAATCAAACTAGTTGAAAAGCAAGTGATGTACGGCTTTCTAGCTTAAAAAGAATCACATCTATGATCTATGATGAGTAGCATATAAAAAATACCCTATGATCAAGAAATTATAGTAAAGGTGAAATGGCAACATCACAATCTTTTCCTTCAACATTACCAAAACCCATTGGTACTGGGTGGGGATGACTATCACATAAATTTCTGTTCACGGCTAAACATTCCAGAACCTTTGATAACAGATGTCTTCATCAGAAAAATCCTTCTTACTTTTTGTTCCTTCCTATCTCTTTTGGTCACCTATATGGGTGTCAAATTCTCTTGGTGGACTACACTCTTCTTGTCTTATGTAGATACTAGCACCTGTGAAGTGAATGTTGGTTTTGAGTTTGAGTGTTTTATGTCCTGCGGCTTTTAGAAAGCCCTTTGATTTCTTTTCTTGTTTTCAGGTTCTGGATTCCTCATGCACACTTTGTACATATTTGCTATTTGAAAAATATTTTTTCTCCTAAAGGACTTCAAAATTTATAGAAAGAGAACCTCCTGCAGTGCTCCTATATTCTCACATGAGAGATGTACATAATGTATCACATATACACTGGGATGTAAGAGAGACCAGACATCAATAAGACATTACCTTGAGCTCTGCAATCTCCTGCTCCCGTTTTGCAAATGTAACTATGAATGCAGCTTCCTTTTTCTTTGCTTTCTCCAACTGGCGGAAAAAATATACATATATTAAAGGTGAACAAAAGCTGGAGATTACTGATGACTAATAAAGGAACAATGAACACTAACCTGTTCTTTCAGTGACTCCTCAGAGTTTTTCAGGGTCTGAAGGTAATTGATGACTAATGTAGGATCTACAGTCACGGGTTGGAAAGACAAAAGATACATGTTTAATAATCAAAGCGTAAGTTTGATTCTCATAGAAGAACAAGTATAATGTAAATTACAACAATCATACGCAAATAATGAGAACACCAGGTGATAGTCATATAGTGAAACTAACCAGGAGAAGACCCTGGATTTATGAAGGGTTCATTCTGAAATGCAGAATGCCATTTTTGAACCTCAGATTTTGCAACATCATGTTCCATCTGTAACCAACAAGATCATAATTCCAATATATGAGAACATTTAGAACGTAGGTACAGCCACGTAACATGTATAATGGTGGTGCATGCATAAGGAGGTGCCACGAATCAAGCATGTGATTAGAAAGGAATTATATGACTTAATTTTAAAAATTACAAACTAGTTAGCATTAGCTTTTCCAACTAACTGAATTTGATGTCACATGAGTGATATATGAATAACCGAAAGAAGGATAATCATGGGATAGAAAGAAGGGGGGAATGCAATGATACATACTTGACATTTTGCAAGATCATCCTTACAGGTCTGGAGACTGCAAAACAAGTTCATTGTAATAAATTATCCAGGGCCTAACGAAAATTCGGCGCAAAACCAACTGCCAAAAGTATAGAAGTTCAATCAGTAAACCATACACCATTCTATATTCCAGCGTACCTCTCACGAAGAGACAAAATCATTCCTGTTGCAACACCAGGAGCAGTTTCCTCGATTTTTGCTTTAGCCTACATTGTAAATAAATCAGTATCGGATGTAACTTGTTAAAGTACTTCCTTTTTATGTAACCTATCAGAATTTGTCCAAATTCGGAATACACCATAAACCCTACACTCTTTAACATCATACATTCACATTGGATACATTTACGCAATGTTTAGTTTAAGTACACACTAACCTACTATAACCCTAAGTTATGGTTATCTTAGATTGAACAAAATTTTCGACTTCAACATTGTTTCATACAGGTTCACATTAGTAATAGAAACAATAGATTCATACAATTGCTCAAATTTCCATATGAACGAATATGAAGATACCTGCTTTGAGCCAAACAAGTCATCTTCGTCGTCAATCTCCCCAAAGTTTCTCTTATTTCCTAAATTTTCACACATCAACAAAATCAATAACCGAAATTTCAATCACACATTAAGAGCTTCAGGGATAAATCGTAGCTTACCTGACCGGCGGGCACCGCTAGTCCCCGGAAAATCTCCTCCGAAATCATCATCCTGCGTTTAACGAAACCGAATCGAGATTAATCACAACGAGAAATTGAGCTAATATAAAATGTACTGAGGAGGGACTTGAGGGCTTACGTCATCGAGACGAGTGTGGGGATCCATGGAATTCGAAAAACCCTAATTCTGGGGAGTGAGAAAGAATGAGAGTGTTTTAGTTTTGCAGCGTAAAACCGGAAGAGATGGAGTCGGGTTGGGGGGAACAGTTGTTATCAGCTGTGTGCGGTTGCAGAGCTTTAATTGTGTTACTCCCCGGGTCTGATTTGTATCTATTGGGCCTTTCGGGTCTGATGAACCTATTGGGCTTGATAGACTGGACCGTTATTTGGTAACTTGGTCCAATTGATTTTCATTTTGTGGAATAAGTTTTCATTTTAGGGTATAGAAGCTATATATATTTAAGCTTTGTTTAGGGGGAATATGAGTGTTTGTCCTTAGTTTTTTTTTTATATATAAAGATGGTGAAATGTGAACCATGTATAGTTGAGCCACTTTGTATGTGGTTTTTTGAGAGTTATGTTCCACATTGAAAATAAAGTATTGCATAAGAGCTTATAGAGTTTTAGGTTACACTCATCACTAAAGTAATACTCCATTTTTGGCATGGTAACCTTAAGTATTTGCCATATAATTTTTAGTCATTCTTTTAACATTACTCACAAGATAACAGTATCACAGAAGCTATCACACATCAAACTTATGAAAGAGTAAGAAACTCTGATTGTCATCATTAAATTTGGGAATATATGTTATGAGTTTTGACTTGCTCTATTTTACATAGTAATATCCACTCACCAAGAATGGCAAGCGCATTATGTTGTCTTTGAATGATTATTGGTCTAATTTCTTTCTTATAAATGTATTCTCTCCCACCACCCTAGCTAGTTTAACCAGTGATCTATACATGCATGTCTAACCATTTCTTTAACAATGTGTCGGTAAGAAGGAGGTATGTCACTATATGTCGTGCCTTCAATCAAACCTCATATTAGCTACACTACCATATCCTAGCTAACACATATATTAATCAATCTCCTATTCTCCTTAGACTTTGAATTTACAATTTCAAATCCCACGTCGTTCGTTTTGAGTAGAATAGATTAGATAAGATTCACATATGGAAGATGAAGACAAACAAACTTTTCCTCCAAATCTTGCTTACAAGATCGATGGCCCCCTACAAAGGGAATATATTCAGAATCTTAGAGCAATTGATTAAGATCCTTAATCATACAAATAACTCATACGGGTGAAGCTTGTTTAGAGAGGTGTAATAAAGGGTAAGCAACCAAGGCACTAGGGCTAAATTGTGTCTCACTCTCCTGTATATTTTCCGTGATTGACTCACTTCCTTTTTGAAAGTCTCATTGAGTTTTGATCGCATGGTTGGATTGTTGGAACGTGGGGATGGCACTCATGATGATCGAGATGAAATGTGTATGAGGTTCTTTTTCAAGTAACCAACCCCAGCTTTTTGCTTAATCTTCATGGATGAGGAAAAAGATAGAGTTGGTTTTGATATGATTGATATGAGGAAAAGCTTTGGGGTTTGTCGGCAAAGGAAGTTTTGTATATTACACAGTGAATCAATTCAGGTGTGGAGAAATCTTGGTGAGGGGAGGAGACATCTTTTTGAAGCCTCGGGCCCTTAGGTTTCTTTAGGGTATTATAATTCTCTTCATTTGAAGGGAAACAACATTGTGTTCAAGTCAATTAATGGTTGTTGAGGTGGTAATAGAAAATCAATTTAGTTGTTAATTAGCTTAGAGGTTGCGCTTAAGCTCTCAATGGAGTTGAGAGCTTCTTTCCCATTTGGTACTATTCAATGGAGTTGTTGCGGCTCTGTTTGCACTAATCAAGATGGTTATGACTAATTTATCAAAGCTAATTGCCAAGCTTTAGAATTTCAAATGCAGGAATTGGATTTTTCAAAGGTTTTTCTGTATTAAATCCATTTTTCAATGTCATTATTTTCCACCATCTGTTTAATGAATTAGTCACATGACTCACATTGAGCAGGATCCTCCCCCAAGTAGCAAACCAGCAATTGCTAGACAATATTATATACACCCATAGATTTCAAAGTTTATAGAGTTTCATACAATAATCCCATTCGATATCCCATTTGGTTTTCACTTTTTGCTTCGCCAGAAACAACTCCATCCTGAAATCTTCTTGATTAAGTAGAGTTTAAGGCCAAGATTGAAGATGTATTGGGCATCACCCTCAATCTCTAGCTAATTAAACTAATAATCTAACTACTAAGTCTGAGAAAGAGACAACATAAAAGAATATGATCTACTAATTTTGTCCATAAATCCAATTTTCTAATACGAACGTTTTCCACCTTCTCTTAACATATTGTCATATGACTCATACATTGAGTAGACTATCCTCCCAAGTCCTAGCAACTCTTTGCCGCCGTATGATATCTGCATAAACAGCTAGCCAGCTCCTGCATGTTTACAGTTGCTTATTTTCCTGGATATGTTTTTTGTTTGACTAGCATATATAAACTACCTTTAAAACCAAGATAGCAATTACCACTTTTATAATTTTGTCTAACTTACTACGTACTGTTTTTGCTTAAGTGCTATATAAGATTTCAAAGTAAATACTAAAAATTAAAGAAAAAATAGGAGGAATGGAGGATCGAGGACATCCTTATCAGAGAATTCTCCCATTTGTTTTTGCTGGAAAAGCAATGGCATGAATGCATGATGATCTTGACATATAGGTCACGCCTACGACAAAACTACATGCAGAACAGTTTGATTCCAAAACCAAATTAAAGTGAAAGCCCTGCTAGCTTCTTCCTTCTTCGATCACCTTTTGTATTCCAGAAGCAATGTTATCATATGTACGTATCTGTAAATGGCGCACTGTACGTACAGATTGAAAAACTGGCATTCCATTCAAGCTATACTAGCTCAGCAACTTTCATACTTTTTAGCATGCCATGATCAAATATTCAAACAGGAAGAGCTGGCTAGGGCAAACACTGTACACTGAGAGAGAGAGAAAGAGAGGGGGAGGGAGAGGTGCTTCTTCATGTGTGGCAAGTCATGAGAGGTGTAAGGAGAAGAGGAAACAAGAGGGGTCCCTTGTGCAATAGCCAGTTCACACTCCATTGTTGAGGAGTCGACCTCAGTGTTCTCTTTTCGCCCATGAAAGACCCAACACCACCCATCATTCCCAAACAAGAAAGTAAAAAAATGAATTGATGGAATGTGAAAAAATGGCCATAGGGACAAAAAAGAGACGTGTTGAGAGACAGATCGCACGCAACAAAGCATTTCTGTCTATGCAATAAAATCATCTAAAGTCTGCAATTTCGTTCTCTCGTTCATAGAATTCAAAAACATAATTCTCAACAAGAACATTGTCTGTAATTATATCATATGCAAGATCATTTTCTTCTTGCTGTGCACGTGTGGGGTTCTCAATTCACACAAATATTTCTTTTTCTTTTTCTGGTCTACACTCTTTTCTGTTTTGGTGCGTGCAGAATGATGCAGATGCTGGAGCCTGGAAGTGGATCTATTTGGATGAATTCATACATACATATATATATATATATACGGATTTTCTCAGCTGCGGACGTCCGCACCAATTTTTTGGTGCGGATTTCCATTTTTGCACAACTTCCCGATTGAATTTCCTCAAACTTCCTTCTAGACATATCTAGATCATTTTGTGTAGATCATCTCTGCAAAATTTCAGCCAATTTGGTGATCGTTAAGGCCCTCAAACTTGCGTTACAAAACCGACGGACAGAATTCTGTCCGGTTCAGACATATAACAGAAAAACGCAAGTTTGAGGGTCTTAACGATTACCAAATTGGCTGAAATTTTGTAGAGATGATCTACACAAGATGATCTAGATATGTCTAGAATGAAGTTTGAGGAAATTCGATCGGAAAGTGGTGCAAAAATAGAAATCCGCACCAAAAACTTTGGTGCGGACGTCCGCAGCCAAGAAAGGCTGATATACGGATTTTCTATTTTCTCAGCTGTATATATATATATATATATATATGGTTTCTTTTTTTCTATTTATTTCTCTTATTTAATCAGTGAATTATTCTATATGTAGAAGATGACGCTTTATATGTTTATAGTTGACAAGGTTTATAATACGATATAAAACACAAATAATTCATCCGCATGGAGCATGCAGTACCAATTTATCCGATGTATATGAAGCTGTCATGTTTTACTTCTGCAATACTGGATCCCTGGAATATCAGACTAGCTTGTTAAAGTAGTAATCTGGTTGATTAATCTTCATTTCTACTTAAATAAACTAATCAAGGACCTAATCAAAGCACAAATGCCATCATAATTACTTTTTGGGTTTGGCCGGCATTAGGAACAGTAACTTCCCATAACCAATAAAAAGATGATTAACCAAGAAGATCGAAATTGTCCTTTAAGCAAAATTGTGGCTATCCCAACCAATCACATCCAAGTTTATAAGATGATTAACCACACCGGCCAGTAGTTTACCCCAAAACTAATTTCCTACTTTGGTGATGGATGTTCATGATTAATAATTATCATATCTATGATAACTTTAATTAAGCAGTAAAATGCACTTGAAATCACAATTAATCAAGACTGAAATTGACAGACAGTAATAATGAGAAACAAAGACAACAAAATAATGCTGCATTTTTGCTCTAACAGTAAAATACACACTTTGATGTTAATCAGTTATCCGATGGACCATTTCATATAATTAGAATAAGTGGTATGGACCGATCATTCACATTGACTGGTGACAGAAAATTCCAACATTTGTGTTCATTGGTAGAGACCACACTAGTTAGCGTGTTCCAATGACTACCCTAAAGCTCTCCACGTCCCACTGTGTTGCACTATAAATTCTGTAATTCTTTCTACCCGGAATAGGTCTCTTCTAATTTGCTGCAGTGCTCTAGCAAGGATAATATTCTCTGTTGGAAATTATCCACAATGAAAGGAACACTAAAGTACTTGGCAGGAATTGCAGGGCCAAGTGGTTATGGCTCCAAATCAACTGCTGAACAAGTTACTCAAGATTATTGTTGTTCTTCATCAGCGCCTTCTCATCGTTTAACTGCGATAATTACTGGTAAGTTTCATTAGCATGGTCTCAGACTTATAGTGTTGATGTATAGTAAAGACATGCATATATTCATCTCATTCTTTTCAGTTATTTAGAGTTCTATGATAAAATGTTGATTTTATATACATGATGAAGATTTGTATCATCAATAATTTTCACCATCTAACAGAATACATGATGAGAGAGTTTTGTGATGTGTTCAAGCCTTCAAGAGCGGATTCTAAAGAAACATTCATATTTTGTTTTCATGGTCAACTTTCACCAACAGAACCGAAAGACTTGCCAATTCCTAGATGAGTGTTCCAAATTTTCACTGTATCAGATCAGAAGTATACTACATATCTTAGCTTCTTCTGAGATTGCTTCTGCAAGTTTTAATCTTTCTCTCTCTCTCTC
>NC_020495.1:3357703-3366824 GCF_000184155.1 Fragaria vesca subsp. vesca | reverse complement strand
TTACTTCTTCTCTCTCTCTCTCTCTCTCTCTCTCTCTCTCTCTCTCTCTCTCACACACACACACACACACAAAGAACAAGTACTTTAAAGCCAGGCTTTCTGCAGGGATCGAACATATCTGACAAGATCTCTCTGGAGAACATACATCCCTACCCTTTTTCCCAACAATTTTCTGCTACACTACTTTAATATACAAGTATATATAATTCTAAGATTCTAAGTTCTATATAGTATAAGTTGGTGGTTCTTTTTGGCTCTGGCAAGATATAGTTTTGTCTCTTTTGATCATCAACAGTAATTTCTTATTGGTTCAGAGTTGTTCTCAGTACTGCTTTCTGGACCATTGTTTGGAAACCAATAATGATCACGTTTCACTTACCTACTTACATGAACAGGGCTAAAAAGATAACAAACATATTAGTGTTTAATTAAAAGGCTAATTTTCTGTACTGAATATGAAAAATGTTTAGGAGCAACTTCAGGGATTGGAGCTGAAACGGCGAGAGTATTGGCGAAGAGAGGGGTGAGGATTGTGATGCCGGCAAGAGACTTGGCGAAAGCGGCGAAAGTGAAGGAGGGAATCGAAAGGGAGAATCCAAAGGCTGAGGTTATAATAATGGAGATTGATCTCAGCTCCCTTACTTCTGTAGATAGATTCTGCTCCCAGTTCTTGGCTCTAAGATTACCCCTCAATATTCTCATGTGAGTTTCCTCATTTTTCTCTAACGGTGATGATAATCTGATTGTTTTAAGCTCTAATGATATATATCGTCTCTTTTCTAATAGCTATATAGTTTAAGCTCTCATCATGGCACTGATGCATGATATCCTCAATGTAATTTGCAGAAACAATGGAGGAATATATTCCAAATGTTTGGAGTATTCGGAGGACAAGATTGAGATGACGTTCGCTACAAATTACTTGGGTATCTTTCTATATCACTATGCATCTCTATTTGAATCACGTACGTGAATATTCAAAATGGGTTTTGTTCATTTTCGGTCATGTGTTAAGTTGTATTTTCATTTGGTCCTTGTGCTACAAAATTAACTAGTCAAATTTAGTACGTAGTGTCTTTTCCATTGTCTAGCGTCAGAATCACTTCTGTTAAATTTTATCAAATCGGTCTTATAATTCTCATGCCAAGTTGCCAACAACATGTAGTCACAAACTTTAGAACTCACAATTCACAAACACCTACAAATAATGTCAGTCAAATGTGATTAAAATGTTAGGACTTGAACAATCATACTTGGAATCGACTGTCGTTAACGTTCATGTCTCTACGTATAATGTAATAGAATCAAGTAAAAGTGAGCCGACACACAGTTGATATAATAAAAACCAGTATAGAGATTCTCTCTTCACTACATTCATAACACAATAACCAAAAAAATGGAAATTTAAGGGAAATGTGTTGAACCCAAAAAATATATTATGAATCTATAATCTATTTATGCAAAAAATTGGTGATGGACAAGCACATACAGCTTCATCATGGGACAAGAATAGCCATGCCATACCCTCCCTCAATTGCTTGGGTACAAGTTTAGGACCCCTCTCCCAGAAACTGACAAGTTTGTGCAATGAATGGACCACGTACAGCTCCACAAGAGCACGTTTATAGATTGGGCAACAACGTTGCTATTCTAGCTAGCTCGTCCTTGTGCGAGACACCATTTTAAGCAAAGCATGCATGATCATTCAACACATCATTTCTCTCTATTGTGCTAGCTAGCTAGGCATGGAGGTTTGAGGATATGAATTTGATCGAATAGGGTTTCTTTTGCAGGCCATCATTTTTTGACAGAAAAGTTGCTGGAAAAAATGGTGGAAACGGCAGCTCAGACTGGCATCCGTGGAAGAATCATTAATGTTTCTTCTGTGATCCACAGCTGGGTGAAGCGGGAGAGTTTCAGCTTTAATCAATTGCTCAACCCAAAGAAGTAAATTACATACAGAATTTCATCTAATTGAGCAACATTTACCAATTAAACAGTGATTATCAGCTGGTAATTAACTGTTATTAGTTTCGTTCATGCAGTTACAATGGCACAAAAGCGTATGCACAATCCAAATTGGCCAACATACTGCACGTCAAGGAACTGGCCAAACAGCTTAAGGTAATTTTGTGAGAAATTAGTATGTCACATATATATAACATCTATGATCTACTGCAGCATATATGTGAAACGATTACAGTAATTCTACGTGCGTGGATAATGGAACTGTTGAAATTAGATAGAATTAGATGATTTTGTGTTGGAATGAAAGATGACATCTCACTCGGCGGAGTGTTTCAATTCTTTTTAACTTTACAGGCTAGAAATGCAAGAGTAACCATCAATGCAGTACACCCCGGAATCGTGAAGACCGGAATTATTAGAGCTCACAAGGGCTTTATCACAGGCATGGATTCTAGGCTAATTCTTTCCTCGACCTAGTTCAAAATTACTTGTGGGATTCAACTGTGCAGTGCAAAATGAGATCTAATCAACTCTTCCTTTTTATGCAGATTCTGTGTTCTTCATAGCATCCAAGTTACTAAAAACAACATCTCAGGGTGCTTCGACTGCGTGCTATGTTGCTTTAAGCCCGGAATTAGAAGGCGTAACTGGAAAGTACTTTGCAGACTGTAATGAGTGCGAGTGCTCAAATCTAGCAAATGATGAATCTGAAGCATACAAGTTATGGAAGCAAACTCGTATTCTAATTCATAGACGACTATGTCAACCGCCGTCTTAATCAATTTGTATCCCTTGCTCATTCTATCATGCATGTGTGTGTATATAAGCACTTAGACTCTTAGTCTTACACAGCTCGAAAATAATTGTGTAATGCTATAACCCCCACCTTTTATAATCGATAAATTGGAATGTCAAAAACATCTAACGGAATGGCAATTAGTTAAACTTCGTTTTCGTTTCAAGTTTAAGTACAAATAACATGAAATATGCAAAGAAGGATACTCTAATTAACGCACATAACTAAAATAACATGAATGTTGCTCCGTTTTTAAACTTTGTTTTCCGACTTTGTTTTCATGAATATATACTTAATTTCATCCTAGTATAACTGAAAATATTTCCTTCATTCTTACAAACTTCAATTTTACTTATATATGCTTTGATATTTTTAGTGCTTATTCAAATTAAAACATTTGCATTCGTTTTTCGCAATTGGAGGATCAATCCACACATATAATTTCTTACTTCAGTTATTTTTTATTTCTCGTTCTAATATATGGTGACCGCGGATACTTGGTTTCCTAATCATCGTAATATTGATAATAGATCTAAATAAACTGCAGTTCTGCTAACTAGTTATAAGCTTTAATTAATTATATATTCTCTTATATATACCACTGTTTCGTCGGAGCTCATTCATCATATCTTACTAGTTTCTTCCAATATCTTAGTTGTTAGTATACTTCAACTGTAATTGTTATGAAGCATTTGAGCGTATTATATAAACCTATATATTGTTCATTCCAAATATATGTTGGTCATCTATCATGCATATGGTGAGATTTCAACTAATAAATTTCTTGTCAAGTCACGAGAGATGCAAATCTAATGAACGAATTTTCACATTTAAATTCTCGTGTTGCAGATAGAAAGGCTTGGATTTCATTCTCACTCGTGTTCATAATAGAACTTTCTGCGCGTAGATATTTACTTACCAGGGAGCAGCGCCTCAGCGAGGTCATTTGCAGGCGTACGTACTGAGCCCACTGTGTGGCTGTTTACCAGGGAGGAGGCTAAAGAGCCATCCTGAGTCGCATCTGGATCTATTTTGATTGAGATACATTGGGAATGAGAAAGACAATTATGCACCATTTCGGTACAAGTTGGCTAAAAATCTAAATCTGTTAACAGTGGCTCAGCCAGAAACACCCTTCTAACATTGGTAGAAGCTCTTTCATAGTATCATACAAAAACAAGTCATTTTCAGCATACTACCACAAGATCGGAGTTCAACGTTCTTTCCTAAATGCAGAGCATCTACAATGAAAATAGCTTACATGATAAATGACATGATATGCCCTACATTCCATCACATCAGCTTATCATTTCAAAACAAACTGGGTAAGCAAATTAAACCAGCAACAAAGGTGATGCTGTCATGTTAATTTGCAAAACTTAATTCCATGAAGCTCTTTCTTTCTGTCAGTTAGGCTATTTACTCGCGTTAAAATGAAAAACAGTCTGTACTGCATCTTCATTTGCTGACCTGTCATGGTTTTTCAATGGTGTGAATCAAAAGGTTTCAGCACCACAGGGATCCAAACAACTGAAACAAGTAGTGAAAGGAAAAAGAAATACCTTATAACAAGGAGAGCGACGACGATACATTAAAGACCCAGAAGATAGATTTTGTGATTTACTCCCCTTTACAGGGCTAAATTGCTTGACTTGTCTATCAGGTTTTTCATGTTGAACTTGGAGTTGCTCATGACTCTTGGCAATAGATTCACTTCCTGTTGACACTGACAAAGCTGGAGCAGACCCAGAAATTGTTGAATACTCTTGATGCAGAACTATTGGTAGTCCTGTTGAATCATAATGAACACATTTATATCAGAAACAATGGTATAAGAGTATCAATATTTCTCCCAAATGTCATCTGCAGTTGATGTAAACATTTTGGTTTTTTGGGATCAAATACTAAAGCTGCAAAAACCGCTAGCATACATAAGAGAGGACGATTATCAGGCAGTGTTAGATTTCCATCATTCAGGATTTTTGGGTAAATTAGAAGAGAGAATTAGTACCTTGAGAAGCAGCTTCTTGAAACCTATGTCTCATATCTCTGACAAATTTAAATAATCCATTGGTTCTGTTCAATTCGTCTAACAACTCTTTGATCTCATTCAAGTGTGGATCGCAATCTAACACTGAGGATTAAACGAATTGAATATGGGGAAGGTTAACATGCACATCATTAGAAAAAATGGATATCAGACAATAACCTATAGAAGTAAAATGCTTACAGGTGTACACATCATTTGCGAGCCTAACAGTGAAGGAGAATTCCTCATCTGGATTTTTCGAGTTAACATTCTTGAACTTGAATCTCACCCCTGGAAAAAGAAGGTTTCAAGTCATTTTTCATGATATTTACATGATAAAGCTGGCACAAGTAAAAGACTTCAATTACCTTGTCCGCCTTCAACATGGAAACCAAGGACCTCATTATACCATGATATGGCCTCTTCTATTTCTTCTTTACTGTCTTCCACAGACCTATCTTCAGATTCTGCCAATGTTAAAAAGCTTTCATAAGTACACAGAGAAGACTGGGCAAATAATGTTGTAAACACAAGTATACATTTCTCAAAGAGTCACCATCCATTAAAAAAAGCCAGAATGCCATCGAATAATAACAAAAGAATACGCATTGACCATTATTCGACAGTGATATAGACTAAATCCAATGCACTAAACCTGTCAAGAGGAAAGTACCAGAAAATTGCTGTTTCAGAATTGCAGCATACTCATCCCTCTTAGCCCTCTGATCCTGCACCACTCTCTTAAGTTGGTCGATCCTAGCCTTCCTAGCAGAAATTGCATCCATCATTGCCATCCGCTTGGCCTCTTTACGAGTCTTTGCTACAAACCAATCAAACATATATCCACCAAAATAAATCACACTAACATAATAAAAAAAACCCAAGATTTCAGCCAATTGAAGTAAAAACCGGAATAATCCAGTTCGAAATTTCAATTTCATTTTTACCACCGAGGTAATTTCTAATTCCATTCAATAAATGCAGGCGGCACAGAAATTTTACCAGCTAGGGCCTTGAACAATTCCTCCTCGGCTTCTCTCAGTTTCGCTTTCGCCTCTCCGAGTCTCCCTAGATTCCAAACAAAACAAAATTCACCTCAATTCATATCTTTACACCATTCCCCAAAAACCCTAATTTCACAGCGAATCGGTACAGTCACAATCCATTAGGCGAAAACATCAAATTTGAAGAAGACGATGTAAGGAGTTAAAAGCGAAAAAGAAAGACCGGACCTTGGCATTGGACGGTTTCTCGAACTTTGGCGCGGATCGAAGCGAGAGAGTCGTGAAGCGCGGCCGTGGCAGCGTCGGTCTTGTGGAGATGAGTCCGAATCTCTCTGTCGCAGGCCATCCTTTGCGACTGTATCTTCGACCGTACGGAATCTTCTGGCTTGGAGTCCATCGCCGGAGAATTGAGTGAGTGAGAGAGCGAGAGTTTTTGAATTTGTTTGGGTCAGAGGAGTGAGACGATGACCGAGAGAAAAGTGTGTGATAACTTCCACCGCTTTTTCATTATTGGGCCTGATTAACATTTTGGACGCACCCAATAATTTGATTTGTGCACCCGTAATATCCTGTTGTCTTGGAGAAAAAAATTAATGAAAGTCCGATTGGTATTTTATCTTATGCTCTTAAAAATTAAGTGTTTATTTAAGTCATGCAGTGTGTATGTTTGCGGTTTCATTCAGATCATGTGAGAGTGAAAATAATGAAATATGGCTGGATCTCTACTATTAAAATCGATGTTAAACTTATAATAGAAAATAACATTGTCTTCCATTTTCTCTCTAGTGTAGTGTCTGTACTTTGGCAATACAAGTATTGATACCGGTACCATGACATTTCAATTGATCAAAGATTATACTATAAAGTTGAGATAATGGAAGAAATTAATTTAAAAAACAAATACGCACATTTGAATCACTTTTGTTGAGATTAAAGGTTTGTTATACTTGTATAACCAGTTACTCAGTTAGCAATAAATTCACTTATATTTTCTAATTGAGTTTGGGGATTAATTTGTGCAATAATGCTAGATGAATCATCTTTTGGTGAACCATCTAAAACGCATCTTAAGTGGCAGCTGATGTGACATAACCACATCATTAATTCATAATTTTTATATTTTCATATTATGAATCACCAAATTCTTAGTTTGTTTTTCTTTTTAACTCTATTGAATCAATCTTAAAGATTAATTAAAATAAGAAGAAATGCAAAGAATGGACTCAATAAAGGAAACCATATGCAGAAAGATCTTAAGAGCCACAACTGCACCCAATATCGATCTTTGCTGCAAGCCTGCACCTAGGGTTAATCATATATCAATTCATTGTATCATTATTGCTTTACTCTAATCAACCTTCACCTGATATTAGGGAATCTTGATCAATAATTTAATCAAAAATGATAATAACCCTAAAATCAAAAGCCTTCATGACGAACTAGACGGAGGAACATTATTTTTTTCCTAGCCATTTCAACTTCAGCAATCTTTTAGATCCTATTATTTTGGTTTATATATGATCTTAACTGCGACGTCTTCACAAGACATTCTTTTCATCTCTCTCTTCACCCATGTCCTCTCAAGTCTCAACCGTAGCTAGCTCTCACTGGCCTCCTCTTTAACTGGACGTCTCTAATCTTCTCAATAGACAATAAGATCAAGAAAGTAAGCATGGAATGGAGGTTAAAGATATTTGATGACAGAAGAAACTTCTATAAAACAAATTCACTCCTCCCCCTAAACCCTAATTCTTAAATATGATAGTTTTCATTTCAAACTCAAGAATAAATGGGAAAATTGAGAAGGTGTTGATGAATCGAAGAGGAGCTGATCGAGAAGGTGAGAATGGATGTGATCGACAACGTCGACTGTTGAATCAAAATCATCGCGCAATAAGATCAGATTTGATCAACAATCTAAAAAGTAGGACTTAAAAAATTTGATAAAGTCAAGAAAAGTTAAAAAAAAAAAAATCGTTATTAAGAAAAATAGAAACATAAAAAAAAACAGAAATTATGATTTGATGACATGGTTAGTCCACATCAGCTGTCACGTAAGATGGACTTTAGGTGATATTCTAAAAGGTAGTTTACTTAACGTTACTCTAATTTGTGAGGTTCATTGTGATTCAAGAAAATAGGCATATTGATTAGCTTTTGATTGGTATTTAAAGAGCTTTGATATGCATATAGGAAGTGGTTAAATCTCGTTTGCCCATTCGTAATCGTATCGACATAGTCCCACTAATTTGTTTTTCATCCGTTATATATATTCATCAATTTAGGATTTTGATCGAGCTCATGAATATGAAGCTATCATCAAATTAACCTTCGACCGGATCCCTCAAACACACTTATGTTGTTCCATGTTAATTACACTAATCCTACCATTACGAGTCACATTTGAAAGACCAATCTGTATATATTGCACATCAATTACAAAGACGATGGTCCAGGAAGATCGATCGATGCATGGAATCAAAGAAAAGTTTATTTTTAATTGCTTGAAAGATGATCGATATCATGTCTTGAATAGTCGTATAATTAAGGGAAAAATACCATTTGCACAAAATAGAAAAAGTCAAACCCCATTTCAATGATAATCTTTTTTATTAACCCATTTGAATACAAGGTACTTATTTTAAGCCTAAATACACAAATCTTTATTAAAATATAATAAAATGATATTTTAAAAGACTTTTTTACCCTTAACCTTTATTTAAAGAGAAAAAAAGAAAAAAAGAAGGGAAGACTTTCCCGGAAGCACACCGGACACCAGCGCCGGTCGTCGGTCACCGGATTCCGGTCGCCGAACACCGGTTGCCTGATTCCCGTCACCGGACACTGGCCGCCGGATTCCGGTCACCGGTCGTCGGAAAATTGATGGTGATCGGAAAATCACCGGAGACGCCGGAGTCTCATTGGATTTTTTTGAAAAAAATGTCACTAGAACCCACCGGATCTTGCCGGAAGTTTACTACCCCTAGTAAACTTTTACTGGGGGTAGTAAACTTGCAAAACAGTAGCTCTAATGCCATAATTCACATTGAAAAAAGAGAAAAAATAAACTTAGATGCGAAAAAATAAAGTTTACTACCCCTAGTAAACTTTTACTGGGGCAGTAAACTTGCAAAACAGTAGCTCCAAATGCCATAATTCACATTGAAAATGAGAAAAATCAACTTAGATGCGAAAAAATGAAGTTTACTACCCCTAGTAAACTTTTACTGGGGGTAGTAAACTTACAAAACAGTAGCTCCAATGCCATAATTCACATTGAAAAGGAGAAAAATCAACTTAGATGCGAAAAAATGAAGTTTACTA
>NC_020495.1:3354780-3357683 GCF_000184155.1 Fragaria vesca subsp. vesca | reverse complement strand
GAGAGAGAGAGAGATATATATATATATATATATATATATTATCGAAAAGGAAAGAAGAGAGAGAGAGAAACAGATTTGATGGAAAATGAGAGGAGAAGAGAGAGAATGAGTATAAGGGTATAAATGTATTTTACCAAGTAACAGTTTGAATGGGTAATGAAATCTTATTTTCATTAGACCGGGCCAAAACTTTCTAAAATTAGTACTAAATAGACATTTACTTTATAATTAAACATCATTTAGTGCATCACGTCTAGCAAATTAACAATTAGATTATAACAGATATGCTGTCTTTGTTGATCGATGCTTTTGTTTCAAAGCGCCGAAAGAAGAAAAGCTGCTAATTTGGTCATTAACCTTGAAAGAAGGGAAGAACATTCCACAACATCAAAGCAAAAGATCAAATTTTAGAGAAAACGTTAACTTCATAGTCACCAACACCAAAGAATTAGTATCAAAATTCCCACACAACTTAATCTAGTGCTAACGAGATTTCTAGCAATAATGCATTCTCTTTTGAAAAGGGACGAATATAAAACGAAAATAACACACTTTAAAGGGATATTTGGTACGAGAAACACATAAACAAATGGAAAGGAGTTTGACTGATACAAGTATAATTAGATGGAGCGTTTTGGTCGTGCACAGTTTTGAAAATAATTGCTCTTACTTTGTGATTGTGATTGTGATTTCCTAATTATTAGAAGATATTATAAATAGTAATGGGTGAAGATACAAAGATAGTGTTCCATTTAATATTGTCAAGTTCATGTAGCTAGTAAGATCCTTGATAAGCATTTTTCAATTCCATTCCTAGCTAGGCTTCCATGTATTGTGAATAAGAATTCCATATAAGGGATTATTCCATTCATTTCAAAAAAGGGATTATTCCATCACATGCCAATTTTGAGACAATATAATTTGCATGGCCATATGAACTAATCCATTTGTTGATAGAGATATTCAAATTAATGAAATAAATGGATCTAAAAACAACATAAAAACAACTAATTTTTCATCTCCATAGATTTGTGACTCGTCTTTTTTTTTTGTTACAAAAAAATGATAGTCGAGTGAACTATCATTCTGGAGTCGGGAGCAATTTGTAGATATTACCTCTTCCCAAATGCTGTTTCTTCGGGATTCAGAGATTCGTCTTTCGTTTCTAATTATATTGTATATCACTTACTTCAAACGATTAAATTATATCAACATGACAATAATTAATAAACATATGTATCAATTAGTATTCAATTCAATGATAGATTATCAAATTTTCTATGATAAAGTCCATGTTGGTCTAAGTTCAAATTTGATCTTGCTCTAATTATTGAAACTCGACAAAAAAAAAAATCATAATCATTATAAATTCATAATTATAAATTTGACAACAATCATGTGAACTATGCATGCCCTCCTGTTTAGGGTTACAAATGTTATGGTTATGTCCTCAAAGTAATTACAACATACGATCGAAGGACAAGAGAGGATGAGGATGGTGACCCTAAACGTACGTCTGTATATCTGATGGACGAAATAGCCAATTTGTCGATCGAAGGACAAGAAATATTTGGCGAAAGCTTAATTAGAAAGCTAAAAAAAGATGAATATGGCCAATAAGCCAAACTCTTGTTGTCCAATTATACGTCTATTATGAACTCTATCTTATGCACATGATGTGCTTAGCTTTATTTTATGCAATTATACGAATAAGCTAGCTAGCTCACGAAATGCCAGGTTAACCAACTAGTTGTCTATATAAACTCAAAATTCATGGTATGATGATGTTCTTACATTTTTTAGTGAATATAATCAGAGTTCTCCATTGATCGATGTCTGGATGAATTTAAGTAAGACATCCTAAAAACTAGTTTGGTGTGTGATTAGACTACTATTACTTTTATGTTTGATGTTGCGCACTATATCAAGGTGATAATTTAAGTTTGTTTTTAATCTTGTTTTGTACAGTAAGATGTTAAGTTGTTGTCGTCAGTGGCGGATCTGAGATCTCGACATGAGGTGTGCTTCAAATTTGGTCGAAGGGCAAAAAAAATTTCAGATACAACCATGCAAAATGTAAGAGCTCAAGTAAACATTAATAAGTCTTCAAAATAAAGTATGTATTAATGACAGTAGAAGAAAATTCTGAACATCAGAGACAAAATTGAAAACCCAACAAAATTTTCCCAAAAAATTTGGATTTTTTGAGATTTAAGGAGGAGAAGACTAGAAAACTAGAAGGAAGAGCGGAAGATGAACTAAGGAATTGAAGAATAAAGACGTAATTATATATAAACAAAAAGGAGATGCAGAACTGGTCGTGAAGTCGGGTGGGTTTGACTGAGCAAAAATGCATATATCAAAAAAAGAAAAACATAATATACCTAGTTTTTTTTAACTCCAAAAAAACTTGGTTGGGCTTGAGCCCTACCAGTCATTGATTTGGCTTCGTCACTTGTTGTTGTGTCAATAATGTTATCGTAGTTTTTATCACTAAATTTTAATTTTTAATATCTAAAACTTTACACTTCAAACATGAAACATTAAACATTAACTTTCGGGTAAGTTAGTTTCATTTATCGAATATCGATCTTCCGTCCACTCCGTACAAAACCCTAAAACATTTAGATCTCCAAACAAAGAACTCGACTGTGTTGAAAGAAAGAAAGATATGAATTGTAGCTGGCTGGCTAGTAATTCTCATGTCACTACTCACTAGCAATAGAAGCTCGATGAAGAATATATGATCAGTACGTTGTGAGTTCGTACGTCTTTTTTCTGATGGGAGGTGTGCTTTCGTCTCCTTCCCTTTGCCGACACGACAATGCAGAAAAAGACTGATATAAGTCATATAACACAAAAGCCTCGAGGCATATGCATGCCCTAATACTCTCTCTCTCTCT
>NC_020495.1:3333410-3354520 GCF_000184155.1 Fragaria vesca subsp. vesca | reverse complement strand
CTCTCTCTCTCTCTCTCTCTCTCTCTCTCTCTCTCTCTCTCTCTCTCTCTCTCTCTCTCCTGTGCTGGGGCGAGCTGGGGCAGCTGGGCAGTGCCCTTTCCCTTCTCGTCGATCTATCTCGTGCTGAGATTCCTAAACTAGATCATTAGCAGCAGCAGTAGTAGTAAGATAATATATAAAGCTGCTGGGTGCGGTCACGAGGCTTCTTCAGCTTCAGGCAAGAGCACGCATCATATCATCTGTGTGATTAAGTGATTGATTCCTCTCTATTCCACGTGACCAGCTTTTCCCACTAATCACTATTAATTCTTAATGGGGGTTAGTTTAAGTACTAATTTTAAACAGAAAAAGGATGGCAGGTTTAGTGGGTATTGCAGAGGCACCAAGTCAAATAGACGACTCACCAGTCACCACCATACTGATACTGTATATCAGCTATATATTCAATTTGAACTTTGAACATGATGGTGCATAATATATAAGTTCACACCATATCAATTTATTTACATATACGTACGCAGTCCTTCTAATGTAGATGAGCAATGTTTACATCAGTTTATTAACTCTTTACAGTTGCAGACTTGATCAAATCAACTTAACTTAGTCTAGCTAGCAATGTATTGGAGAGTACTCAACTTAGTCTAGCTCTAGCTAGCAATGTACAGAGAGCTAAACTACTGCGCCTGGTTTAGTGAATCTAACCCAGTTAGCTAGTTGTACTCCTCAATTTAGGTTCGAACCCTAAGCCTGACGTTGTCAAAGTGACAAAGACATTGTGCTGCAATACATAGCTGGAGCATTTGTCGATGGATCAACTTATGGACTTAGGAATGAGGTACTCTAACACTATAAAAAAAAAAATGTATGGATCGAGAGCCGATCTAAGTTTATGTCGAACTAGTTTACTTGATATGACCACATTGATGTAGTAAATGAACTCCCCATGTAATTATTATTCATAATGATATACTAGTTTCAATTAAGATGGTAAACAAAATATACATATGCATATATAGTTGTGGATTAACTCCATGCTAGCTAAGTAGCAAGTTGTTACCCCAGTTTGGAAGTGAGTTACCTGTTCCCTAACCTAATTTACCTGCCACCAGAACTCAATGTCTTCATAAGTACTGCTCCAAATAAGTTCATCAGATTTGGTATGCTGTGGTTGATAACTTGATATTATATTTGTGCTTATAATATGGAGGGATTCTAAATGGATCTGAAATTGATATGGATCTTAAATACATCACAGTGTCATACATATATTTTTGGAGCTGTACTTACGTCTACATTTTTATAATACATATTTAGATCTAAATCTGGATTCAGTTCTAACGTTAGGATCACTGGTATGAAGTTGTTCATATTAATGGATATGAATGTTTAAACTTATATGGATATGGAGGTAACTAGCAGATATTAATACTATAATCCTAACTGGTGCATATACTTTCTTGCAGCTTTCTACTTTGTTGTTCATAACGCAGCTTTTGAAAACTTTTTAAAAGATGCTTTAGATATGAATTAGAGGTTCATAACTCCTAGCATGAACAATTTTTTTCTTCTTCATTTGCACAAATTAACAGAAGATTAAGTGACATTTTCTTTCATTGTTGATCAGTTTTCATGAAAGGAGTGTCTACATCCAAAACAAATGAGCAACATCGTATGTTGAAGTGCAAATTATTATTTCATGAACCATGTCAAACATAAATATGTCAAATTAATATCGAAGTAGTTCAATACAGGAAAGATATAACTTGAGTTACAATGAGTTCATCTATCTTATGGGAATCAGACATGAATCAAATCATGCGAATAACACTTATTGTTTTTGTTTAAAACAATAACACTTCAAAAAAAATTTAGATATCGGATAATTTCGATCATTGAATAAAAGACGTCACCGCCTTCTAAATAAAGATGTCTCCTTTTGATTGAGTTGCAAATTGACATGTGAAAGAGATTTGATGCAACATCTGTGTAGAGGCCAGCTGAGTCAGCCTACTCAATGTTTCAGGGTACATGATGCAATGAAATGTAACTAACAAAACTCAAAGCTGAGGATTTCTCTGGGAGCAATTGAATTCTGCACATATCAAATCCAATAGATAGTGAAAGATCATTGTTCATATGTACAAACTACAAAGCCTCAATAACTGAAAAAGAGCAGAAGTTCAAGATCATAAAAAATACTTGGACAAAAGCTACCCACCTCTTGTTTTTGAATATAAAAACCAGAGTTAAGCAAGCCCCCTCTTCCCCCCTACTACATCTAATCCTTCTATAAACAAATGCAGAGCACAACAGCAATCTAAAATTCCATCTCACTCTGCACAATACAAACACATCATGGCCTAGCTGTTCTTGGATCCGGAGATTCTGGGGTCTTTGTATTTTGTTATCTGAATTATAATACTCGTACCCATAGCTCATAGCCCACCAAGAAATGATTTGGTTCCTCCCATTGTTCCTCCCTAGGCTCATCTCCCACCCTTGTTTCAGTTCCTTTTGTTGGAGTTTGTAGCCATAGCTTCCTTGTTCTAATGCCTGTAAATCCATGGACCTTCTTCTTCTCCTTCTTAACCCTCTCTTCTTTTCTTCTGGTTCACTTCCCTGCTCTGGCCTTGAACCAACAAGGCCAGGCTCTTGTTTCATGGAAGCAGAGCCTCAATGGCTCCCCTGAGGGGCTGAGCAATTGGGACCCGAGTGATGAAACTCCATGTGGGTGGTTTGGGGTCACCTGCAACTTCAACAACCAAGTTGTGGAGCTGAATTTGAAGTATATTGATCTTCTGGGTAAGGTGCCTTCGAATTTCACTTCATTACTGACGCTAAACAAGCTAGTCTTGTCAGGCACAAACCTCACCGGCTCAATCCCAAGAGAAATCTCCACTCTTAAGCAACTGACCTCACTCGACCTCAGCGACAATGCACTGAGCGGCGAAATCCCAGTCGAAATCTGCGAGCTGCCTAAACTACAAGAGCTCTACCTCAGCACGAACCGGCTCGAAGGCTCAATCCCAGTCCAAATCGGAAACCTCACAAGCCTCACGTGGTTTGTTGTGTACGACAATCAGCTCAGCGGCAACATTCCTAGCACCATCGGAAATCTACCCCAATTGCAAGTAATCAGAGCCGGAGGGAACAAGAATCTTGAAGGTGCTCTACCCGATGAGATTGGTAACTGCACCAATCTGGTCATGTTGGGACTAGCAGAAACCAGCATTTCCGGGTTCCTACCTCCAAGCCTCGGCATTCTTAAAAAGCTCGAAACTTTGGCAGTCTACACCACTCTCGTCTCCGGTCCGATCCCCCCGGAGCTAGGAGACTGCACCGAGCTCCGGGACGTATACTTGTACGAAAACTCGCTCAGTGGCTCTGTTCCGAGCAAATTGGGCAACTTGAAGAATCTCCAGAACCTTCTGCTGTGGCAGAACAGCCTTGTGGGGGTTATTCCACCGGAGCTAGGCAACTGTCACCAGCTATTAGTCATTGACATCTCTATGAATTCCCTCACCGGAAGCATTCCTCAGTCTTTTGGGAACTTGACGTCGCTTCAGGAGCTTCAGTTGAGTGTGAATCAAATCTCCGGCGAGATCCCGGCGAAGCTAGGAAACTGCAGGCAACTCACTCATATCGAGATGGATAATAATCAGATCACCGGGACTATTCCTTTCGAATTCGGAAGCTTATCGAATCTCACCATACTATTCTTGTGGCAAAACAAGCTTGAAGGTGCTATTCCTGCTTCAATTTCCAACTGTGGCAATCTTGAAGCGGTTGATTTGTCGCAGAACGGGTTGACCGGTCCGATTCCCGGCGGGATTTTCCAGCTCCAGAAACTCACCAAGCTGCTACTCCTGTCGAACAATATCTCCGGCGAGATTCCGCCGGAGATCGGAAACTGCTCGTCGTTGATTCGGTTCCGGGCGAACGACAACAAGCTAACCGGAGCAATCCCGCAGCAGATTGGGAGCTTGAAGAGCTTGAATTTCCTTGATCTCGGATCGAATCGGCTCAACGGGAACATACCGGAGGGGATCTCCGGCTGCCGGAATCTGACGTTTCTCGACTTGCATTCGAATTCGATCACCGGAAACTTGCCTGCGGGTTTCAATCTGCTTGTGTCTCTCCAGTTCGTCGATTTCTCGGATAATATGATCGAAGGGGTATTGAGTCCTGGTCTCGGTTCGCTGACGTCACTCACAAAGTTTAGCTTGGGGAAGAACCGGTTCACCGGTTCGATTCCGAGTCAGATCGGTTCGTGTGGGAAGTTGCAATTACTGGACCTTGGCGGGAACGAGCTGACCGGTGTGATTCCGGCGAGTTTGGGAAAGATTCCGGCGCTGGAAATCTCTCTGAACCTGAGCTGGAACCAACTCTCCGGCGAGTTACCGAAGGAGTTCGCCGATTTGGACAAGCTCGGGATTCTCGACCTCTCCCACAACCAGCTCTCCGGCGACCTCCAATTTCTCGCGGACATGCAAAATCTCGTCGTCCTCAACGTCTCGCACAACAACTTCACCGGGCGCGTCCCGGACACGCCCTTCTTCGCGAAGCTCCCGCTCAGCGTCATGTCCGGCAACCCCGCCCTCTGCCTCACCGGCAGCCAGTGCGCCGCCGCGAACCCGACCTGGTCCCGCCGCCGCAACGCCGCCGCGCGCGTGGCGATGGTCGTCCTTCTCTGCACCGCATGCACGCTCCTCTTAGCCGCGCTGTACATCATCCTCGCCTCCCGAAAGCGCGCGCAGCCAGGGTTCTTCGGCGGTGCCCACGAGCCCGACCCGGAAGACGACTCCGAAGAAGTCGACGTGGGCCCACCTTGGGAGGTGACGCTCTACCAGAAACTCGACCTCTCTATCGTCGACGTGGCGAAATCCCTGACTCCCGCCAACGTCATAGGCCGGGGTCGATCCGGCGTCGTCTACCACGTGTCCATCCCCTCGGGACTCTCGCTCGCCGTGAAAAGATTCCGCACCGGCGAGAAACACTCCGCTTCCGCGTTTTCCTCCGAGATTGCCACGCTGGCGAGAATACGTCACCGTAACATCGTGAGGTTACTTGGGTGGGGGGCCAACAGGAGAACGAAGTTACTGTTTTACGATTACCTACCCCAAGGTAACTTGGGGTCGTTGCTCCACGAGGGGTGCGCAGGCTTAGTAGAGTGGGACACGCGGTTCAAGATAGCACTGGGCGTGGCGGAGGGGTTGGCGTATTTGCACCACGATTGCCAGCCGGCTATTTTGCACCGGGACGTGAAGGCCCAGAATATTTTACTTGGGGATCAATACGAGGCCGTTTTGGCCGACTTTGGGTTGGCTAGGTTGGTTGAGGACGATCAAAACGGACCGTTTTCAGCTAACCCTCAGTTTGCTGGTTCTTACGGCTACATTGCGCCTGGTAAGTTTTTCAAACTTTTCACTATTGGGTTTTACTTTTCACTTTTCAGCGTCATTTTCATTGCTCAATTCTGTGATCATCAGGAAATGACTTCTAGTTGTGATTGGGAAAAAAGGGTTTGGACTAAAAGTAGTAGTTGATTGATCATTAGGAGGCTTTTTTTGTATTGTGTCTGATTAGGACCTTAATGATGGGATCAAGACATGCTAATAGTTAGGAATGAAAGCAATAATAGACTCCTACTTGTGGTTGGAGAAGTATTTTACTTCAAGCAAACCATATATGTCTTCTGAAGCTATAGCTTTGGAAGATCATTACCGCGCTTTTGCTTTAATACAAGTTCAATTAGGGTGTGGATGAGTATGATTGAGGGGATGAGGTAGATGTGAGTGGGACTGAAATAGGGTCCTTGCCTTAAATTTTTTCTATAACAAAATTGGGGCCTTGTTCTGGTTTGGTACATTGTACATGTTTACTAGCTGCTTCTAAATGTGATTGTTCTTGTTTGGTAGCATTTGTTTTGTCAAGTCACACAATGATACTATGCTGCTGGTACTAGATGAGTGACTGTTTGGTAGCATTTGTTTTGTCAAGTCACACAATGATATTATGCTGCTGGTACTAGATGAGTAACTTTCTACTGTATGACATGACCTGACATTCCCCTTTGCACAGCTTGTGTCCAAAAACCATCACATTCTTGTTGTTAAATGCATAGTTTTTTCACCTTACCTTTTTGTCATTTGGAGTCTTTGATGATTACTATGAACTTGTCACAATCTTGCATAGTTTTGGCGAGGCTTGACTTTTAGATGCAATCAAACTACTTGCAGAATATGCCTGTATGCTGAAAATTACTGCAAAAAGCGATGTCTATAGCTATGGAGTAGTCCTTTTGGAGATCATAACTGGGAAAAGGCCGGTAGACCCATCGTTCACTGACGGCCAGCATGTGATTCAGTGGGTGCGAGATCACTTGAAGAGCAAGAAGGACCCGGTAGAGATTCTTGATCAGAAGCTTCAAGGCTACCCGGATACGCAGATACAAGAAATGCTTCAAGCACTTGGAATTTCGCTCCTTTGTACTAGCAACAGGGCGGAAGATCGTCCCACGATGAAGGATGTGGCTGCATTGTTGAGAGAAATTCGACATGATCAGCCTGCGACAGGAAGCGAGGCGCACAAGCCTGCTAGCACCGCGTTGAAGAACTCATCGTCTTCTGTGACTCCAGCTCAACTGCTGATGATGCAAGGGTCTTCTCATTGCTCACTTGCCTACTCTTCTTCAGCTGGTTATCTATCAGGAACACAATAACAATGCCAGGCATGCTGTTGGAGAATATAGTATTTGTTAGGATTAATTAGGCTTGATATTATTTGTAGGATTAGCTAGGGCAATATAATTGGCATTGCCAAAGAGAGTTGGGAGCTTCATAACAAGTTGAGAGCATATTTGAGTGTACAGCATCTTGACATTATTGTACTACTAGTTAGTAGTGGATGAAGAGCAATTTCACTTTTTCACATTTGATGAGTGCTAACAGTTTACTTCATTATCGGAAGGTCCATCCAAGACTCGGAACTTTCACATACCACTTCTAATGCTTCCCTAGCTGAAATTTTCCGGCGTGAAATGTCCTTCAGATTTGTATATAAATCGAGGGAAGGTGCATCAGATTTTATGTCTAGCACTAATGTTGAAGTATATAACAATAGGTAACAAGGAAACCAAACAATTAAACTACTGTTGCTTGATTGTGAGTCATATAACAAAGACATTTATCCAAAGCGGAGCAAGCAAGTGGTGATGAAGAAGAAGAAGAAGAAAAAGAAGAAGAAGAAGAAGAAGAAGCTGAGGATGAAGAAGGGGACCCGTGTGAGAGTATTTGTTTCAATTTAGAAGCTGAGGATGTCATAGAAATGTGGATACCATTTGATCAGTCCTTTGAAGCCGCAATTATAATGTGGTGCTCTACCAGGGACAACTGTGTAGTACACACTATGATTTTGAAGAAGATCATAATCAGTTTTGGGTGATGAAGGAGTATGGGGTGGAGGAGTACTGGACCAAATAAATAATATCCCCTGTCCTTCCCTATCGGAATTTATAGTTACCGGAGGAAACTTCATGATCTTTGGATCGGCGTGGTGAGTTGGTTTGGGATCTACATTGAGAGCCTTTTTTCACTGAAGTAGTGATGTTATTCTATGACTCTTGCTCAGTGGTATACTCACTGCAGCCTCCGTCCAATACTGTTCTTCTCTGCAGCTGATATTCAATACAAACTGGCATTGCAAAGGTGTCTCTGGCAAGCATGACACAAGTTTTCGATCACAAACATATAATAACATTGCGCAAACAAAGCATATGTGATGAGGCTAAAGAACAAAGAAAGGAAAACTAAACTAAAGGTACTGTTGCTTGATTGCGAAGTCATGTCTATAATAAACTTCTCCAAATCGGAGCAAATGATTGATGAGTGTGTGCATTCATTGTCTACTTTCGTATGTACTACACAAATACACATACTCATGCACTGTTTCAGCCTGCGACAACTTGGGAAGAGAATGATTTCTCTTCTGGGGTTTATGAAAGTGAAAGAATGTGTTGGGGTGTCAATGTGGGTTCCTCTGCATAATCGAGTCGTAGTTGTCATAAACATAAGAAGCTAGCATCCAGGTGCCTGGTCTCCCATCTCATCCCCCACCATGTGAATTATGGAGATTGAAGAATTAAGCAAAGAATAATCATGATTAGCAAAATCAATTACTTAATAATATTTTAGTCAGGCATTGGTTCTGATCTTTGTCAGCAGCTTCTTCATCCTCCTAATATAATATGCAGAGCAAGCAAGGGAAAGATACCTTGCTTGAGCTCACGTGACGCACATGCTAAACGTTATGTGAGATCTGAAATCTCATATCTATTGGATCCTAAATGAAGAAATCTGCTTGTGATCTGTGAGAGGTTGTAGGGTTGTATTCTGTGAGAGAGACTGCATGTCCGAGTTTCACAAGTAGATTCCTAAGTTGGGTTTGCAGACTTTTAACCACGGTGCCAAAAGTTGGTTCATCTCAAGTTGAGTTTTGTGTCTCTACTCTCATGGCTCCCTATTTATGGTGCAGTAATACAATAATATGCAGAAGCCTGGTCCTTTGAAACACCCATGTTATAGAGAAGATAGATAACTACATAGAAAGTACGAAGATAATCCTTAGAAGAGTATTGGTGCCTTTCTTTCACAGCAATATACAACAACCAAAGCATGTCACCGTCAAGGCGTCAACTAGACGACCACATTCATTGCTTTCAGCTCAGCTGTACAGATCATCGTCGTCTGCAGCAGCTGAAGCTGAAGCAAAGGGGTCTGCAGCTGCTCCTGCAGTGTTGCCTGTTTGGGGGAACCGGAAATCAGACCCAATCCCACGAGATTGTTGCAGAGTCTGAGCGAATGCCTGGTACTTCCTGATGTCTGCATCACTAACACTTCTGCGGGCAAATTTCATAGACTCCTCAAAGTGTGCTGGCTTTATTTCTGGAACCTCATCAATGTCATCCTCCTCCATTGCTTCTGGATTCTCCGCCTTTCTTCTCTCCTTTTCAATATCCTAGAAATGGGTTCAAGAAATAAAAGTCAATACTATGGCAGTGGATACAGCATACAGGTTTAAGTAAAATGAAAAAGTGCACGAAATGATGAAATGATCAAACGATCCCTGTCTGATTGCATGACTATGAACATACAAACCTATGCTCCTATGGTGCTAATCCAGATGGAAAAAGCCTATATACCTTCTCAATATTTTCTCTGATGGCATATTTGCAGGCACGCTGGCATATCTCAGTGATATCAGCACCACTGAAACCGTGGGTATGACGTGCAAGAACTGCAAGGTCAACATCCCTATTGACGGGTGACTTCCTCAAACATGCTTTGAAAATCTGAAGACGGGAAGCTTCATCTGGGAGTGGGATATAGATGAGCTGGTCAAGCCGTCCAGGCCTGAGCAATGCTGGGTCAATAATGTCTGGCCTATTTGTTGCTCCAATGATAAAAACTGTTTTCTTAGCACTCATTCCATCCATTTCAGTTAGAAGTTGGTTCAAGACTCTATCTGCTGCACCACCAGCATCTCCTACAGAACCTCCACGCTGCCAAAGAAGGTTTCAAATTTAGCTCTAAACAAACGTTTGAAACTTGGAATAAACATTAAAGCACTGCTACATTTTCATTTTAAAGAAAACCAGCATAAGATATATACCTGAGTTGCAATTGAGTCCAGCTCATCAAAGAAAAGAACACAAGGAGCAGATTGGCGAGCTTTGTCAAATATCTCACGGACATTTGCCTCACTTTCTCCAAACCACATTGTTAGCAACTCAGGGCCTTTGATACTAATGAAATTAGCCTGGCATTCATTGGCAATTGCCTTTGCAAGAAGAGTTTTACCACAGCCTGGTGGCCCATAAAAGAGAACACCTTTAGAAGGTGACATGCCAAATTTCTCAAACTTCTCTGGATGCTCCACTGGGTATTGAACAGTCTGCAACCAGGAGAATGATATTATGAACATAATCAAATTAAATAATATTTTAGAAGGAGAAAATGATAAGGAAGGACAAATCACAAACCTCTTGAAGTTCTCTTTTGACATTATCCAATCCTCCAATTGCATCCCATGAGACATTAGGTACCTCCACAACCTGTAAACCGAGAAAATAAGTTTGTCATCCTTGGATACTCCACCGCAAAATATATTCTCAGTAACATCCAGAAAAATAAGTAAAACAAGTAAGAAACTTTGTCACTTACAGTTTCACGCAATGCTGAAGGATTTGAAGCACCCAATGCAGTCTGGAAGTGTTCATTGGTCACAGCCATAGAATTCAGCACCTCGGCATCAATTTCCTCATCTTCTAAGTCAATAACATCCATTTTCTCACGGATACACTGAAGTGCAGCCTCAGTACAGAGTGCGGCAAGATCAGCGCCGACATAACCATGGGTGTCCTTTGAAACTCGTTCGAGATCAACCTGTTAAAAAAGTACCAGTTAAACATGAGATGTCTTTTTTGAGTACTTTGAAGACAAAATATAAAGATGGTATGTCGAGAACAATGATAACATCTTACATCTTCTGCAAGTTTCATGTTCTTTGTATGGATTCTCAAAACTTCCAATCTTCCAATTTCATCTGGTACACCAATGTCAATCTCTCTATCAAATCTTCCAAACCTCCTCAGAGCCGGGTCAATGCTGTTTGGCCTATTTGTTGCTGCCATGACAATGACATGTGCACGGGACTTGAGGCCATCCATCAAAGTCAGAAGTTGCGAAACGATACGCCTTTCCACTTCACCCTGAGTCTTCTCCCTCTTTGGAGCAATGGAATCTAACTCATCAATAAAAATGATTGATGGGGCATTCTTTTCAGCTTCTTCAAATGCCTTCCTCAGATTGCTTTCACTCTCACCAGCTAACTTTGACATTATTTCAGGCCCATTAATCAAAAAGAAGAATGCTCCAGTTTCATTAGCTACAGCCCTTGCAATCAGAGTTTTCCCAGACCCCGGTGGTCCATAAAGCAGAATACCTTTTGGTGGTTTCACTCCAATGGACTTGAAAAGCTGTGGGTGTCTAAGAGGTAACTCTACTAATTCACGTATCTGAGCCATTTGTTTCCTAACACCTCCAACATCATCATAACCCACCTCATTCAATTTTTCCTCATCCTCACGCTTCACAGGTTCTCCCTCACAGAAAATCTCAGTATCGGGAGCAACAACACAGTATTCACCAGGGTCTGTGTCAATGACCTTGAACTCAACACTTCGCATCCCACCCCTGACCAGGAAAAGGTCACCCTTCCTCACAGGCCGGTAAGATTCCAAGAAGTATGCTGTGAAAACAATAAGAATTATATTATAAGTGATAATTCTAAAGAGCACAGCTCAACTGTAACAAAGGACTGAGACACACTAAATATAAACTTCTATAAGAAAACTCACGCTTCAAATATGCATCAAACAAGTTTCCAGATACGCCTTCAATTGTATCATCAATTGGAAGGATGTGAACCCGCTTCCCATACTTGACATCCGGACAAGTGTGAACTGACACAACATCTCCAAGACGCACCCTAAGATTAGCCCTTACAACTTTGTTCATTCTGATCCTTGGTTCGTCACATTGTTCATCAGCAAGAACAATACAAACTGTATCTTTCCGTTTCTTCCCCTGTATAAAGTAAAAAAAGAATTAGTATCATTTAAATCATATTTGAGAAATATACTCCGTCAGAACACAGTAGTGTAAATTTACCTTTATTAGCACAGTGTCTCCCCGGAAAAACTGAAGTTTTTCCATGGTAGCAGGGTGCAAGGACACCACAGAATTATCATCATTGATAGCTTCATCAACTACAAGCCGATTAGGAGACTTCTTCCGCTCCAAAATCGCCGTGGAAAAATCCTTCTTAGCTTTCCTGTTTCAAGCAGCACATTATTTATTATTTAATCACTCTAGCACATCCATAGAATAGTACTGCACTATCATCATTCATCAGAGACCACAATCAAACACTATACCAACTACTCCTTTCACAATCTAATCGATACTTCAAAAACTAGGTCTTCTTACCAAACAGAAATTTGAAAATCACTCCATCTATATCCGAATTTCGCAAAAACAATAATCGAATCCAATAATATAAATATACAATAACTAAAGGTTAAACCTTTGAAACCCCACAAAAATCCGAACATAACAATCAACACTATAATTCTGAAAACAACAAAGCTTCCGGATTCTATCTACTTCCATAACAGAAACCCACAATTACCATATAATAAAAATCACATCTTTACCAAAGTTCAAAACTTTATACTTCCAAAGTTCAAAGCTTAATACTTCCAAAACACAAAGAGTTCTAAAAACACATACGGGTCAGTAGAAGAGGGCTGGGCCGAATTAGCGCCGGACGAGCTCGGATCCGCCATTACTGTCACCTCTGAGCTTTTTCGCAGTCAATAGTTGTTCAACTTCTGAAACAAGACACCTGACAGATAAAGAGACAGCTCTGCCTATTTATAACACACCGCTTCTGATATTTTAAGATGAAAAGTCATCAGTGCCCCCATGTATCCATTTATATTGGATTACGTGCGGTTAAGGGAAACGTCCAGCCACGTGTAAACAAGCGAATTGTTTTCAGCCATGTTTGGCCGTACTGTTTGCCTCGTACTTGGACTGTCTTGGTTGTTCGAGAACGTTCTCGGGTCGGGTCGGCCTAACCCGGCCCAGAACAGCCCCTCGTTCTTCTTCTTCTCTGAAACAGTAGCCGTGATGCAATTAGAGGAGAGAGAGAGAGAGATATGGGGATAACAATAGGGGGTGAAATAGAGAGGGTGAATGGGAAGGAGGTGAGTTACAGTGAGTTTGTGGAGAGGTACATGGAGAAGAACCAGCCTGTGGTGCTGACTGGTCTCATGGAGGATTGGAGGGCTTGCAGAGATTGGGTTCAAGATGATGGCAAGCCCAATCTTCAGTTTTTCGCTACCCATTTTGGGAAATCCAAAGTTCAGGTACTCAAATCTCTACTGAGCTGATTACAAGTGTAAAGATTTAAACTTTATGGTGTTAAAGTGTTGGTTTTGTATGGAACATTGTTCTGATATGAAGAAATTTGACTGGGTTGGTAAAAAGTGAGGAACATAGTTCTGATATAGATGATCAAGTTCTGATGTACATTTTGAAGTGAGAAGCATACTGAGTTTTACTTGAGGTGGTTTATGGATGGGTAAAGGTTCAGTGTTTGCATGTTTGATTTGAATATATGAGAATGCTAGTCTGGATTTTAGTGTCTTTTCTATGGTGAAGTGATGGTGTGTCATTTATAGGTTGCAGATTGCGGTACGAGGGAATTTACAGATCAGAAGAGATTGGAAATGACTGTTGGAATATTTGTTGAGCAATGGCCTGGGGATTCTGAGGAGGAGGAGGAGGGTGGTAGTGCTCCGAGTCAGGCAGCTGGGAGCAAGATGCTGCTGTATTTGAAGGACTGGCATTTTGTGAAGGTATGAGTTAGAATTCAGCTTTTGTTTATGGGGTTTCGGCAGTTCAGGAGTTAGTGATGTCATATGTAGATAGGGGGTGATTAGTTGCTTTCTTCATTGTTGCTACTGACTGTGTCAAGTGTTACATTTCTGCTTTGAGAGTCTGTCACTTGTTCATAGTTGAGTTGAAGGTTAATACATGAAATGTATCCAGCTCAGATGAGTCACTTGTTTTATCTTCCTTTTGTAACATGATCACCAGGAGTACCCAGAATACACAGCATACACAACTCCGATGTTCTTTTGTGATGATTGGCTCAACATGTACCTTGACAATCATCGTATGCACAATGACCCCGACATTTACTCGGAAAACAATGACATAAGCTGCTCAGATTATCGATTTGTTTACATGGGAGCAAAAGGTTTGAGCATATTTGTTAGTCACTTGGTCTTTTACTCCTTTTGATAGTCATTGATATTGTCTAATTCACAGATTAATCCACATGGAACTACCTAATATAGTAAATAACAACTTATGAGTACGTCTTTCAAATGATATTTTCGATCCCTTTTTTGTCCGTGAAAAACAAGTTCACCCATAAAAGAACTCTGTTTGTGACCATGAAAAGAAAAATATCAACATCAGATTGCCGATTGAAAATTTCATGTTATCTTCTTGTCATTCGCATCATGTCACAAACAGAGTGTCTCAAAATGCAATCTGGAATCTCAATTTTGATATATTTCTTTGTCTGAACAAAAATAGACATGTTTCAGGGAGTGAACATTATTTTCATGGATGAGGAGGGATTGTGAGGCATCATTTCAAAGATGTATTTATAAGCTGTTATTTACTATATGTGGCATTCCTGTTGGACCCCTCTTCATGTTTATCCAGGCACATGGACTCCTCTTCATGCTGATGTTTTCAGGTCATATAGCTGGTCAGCAAATGTATGTGGAAAAAAACGGTGGCTTTTCCTGCCTCCTTCTCAAAGTCATCTGGTGTTTGACAGGCAAGATAACAATTTCTAGCACTATTAGTTATCAGTTAGGTAAAAGTTGGGACATTTAACAGTACATTATATTGCTGACAAAGATAAGCATATATATCTTTTGATTATACAAATTTCTCTTGCCCCCCTCCCAAGCAGGAATATGAAGAGCAGTGTATATAATATCCTTGATGATGTGAGTGAAACAAAGTTTCCTGGTTTTGCAAAGGTATATCGTCAATCTATGTATTTTAGCAGATTATTTGGTTTTGGTTTTGCACTTTTCCATGTTTTTCAAATTGTGTATTTTTCATGTAAGCAGACTATTTGGTTGGAGTGCACTCAAGAACAAAATGACATTATCTTTGTGCCTAGCGGATGGTATCATCAAGTCCATAATTTGGTATCACTTCTATTTCTTCGATTTTGCTTTAGACCTTGAGTTTTCTTCCTATCATCAAGCGTACACTGCTCTCTCTCTCTCTCTCTCTCTCAAATACTAATCTCATTCATTCTTGATGGATAGAACTGTCTCATCTTCATTGACTCATAATGCTTTCAGGAAGATACCATATCAATAAACCACAACTGGTTCAATGCTAATAATCTACGTTGGGTGGTAAGTGGAAGACTTATGTGCCTCGTGTAAAATTTAGCATTCCATAATAGCGGCTGTAACATTTATTTTATTGACTATAGTGGGATTTGCTTTTGAGGGACTACAATGAGTCTAAGGAGTACATAGAAGACATTAAGGATATATGTGATGATTTTGAAGGTCTCTGCCAGCGCAACCTTGCCGCTAACACAGGTATGTTGTAAACTTTGAAGAATGCTGAAATTTTGTACACTAGTGGCAGTTTGTCCTGATATTCCTTTATATAAATAAGAAACAAAAATTTTATCAAAAGAAAGTGTACAACAGAGTACAAGGCCAGCAAGAAACCTCTACAAAAGCTCAAGCATAACCAACTACATGCAATAGACTGAGGTTGCTGCTAAAGGGGCTAGCCCAAGGCAGTTGATTACAGTCATAACCACTGAATCAACCTAGCTGGATTCTGCTATAGTGCTATGAGGGTAGCAACATTGTTCGTTTTTTTTTTTTTTCTTTTTTTTTTCTCAATTAAAACCCAAAGAAAGTAAAATCCTACCTTATGTTCTAATTGATTCTTTATGATGCAGGCATGAACTTTAATGATTTCTTGATATTCCTAGCACGTTTTTCCTTTGCAAACTTGATTCGACTTCAGTATGTCAGTAGGAAGAATGGGAATCAGACTCGGAACTTATCCCCAATAACTCAGCATTTCACTTTCAACCTTGTATCAATTCAGAAAATTGCGTCCAGGATAAGCTCCTTGCAAGATCCAGGAAGTCATGGTTTTTGTTTGGATTTTAGGGAAACCTTGAAAGATCCTGGGTTCATTAGACTTTGTGCAGTTTTGGGGAAAACATATGGGATGATACACGTGCGAGAAAACTGGAATTTCGATATGGAGAAAGCTTGGATAGATGATATGAAGGACTTGGACGTTATAGGAACTTGTAATTCTCAGGTCTGTACTCCCAAAGATCTTGTAACATTTATAGAGTATGCTCTTGCAGAAAGCAATGGCGGTTGAATTGCAGAACATTTTTATTCATCTGATTGGCACCAGTATTAACAGTTCCATGAGAAGAGATATTCTACTGGTTCTCAAATATGTTGTATACTGTATAGTGGTGACCTTCTGTGGCGTTTGCCTGCCATGATGATAACACCGCCTGAAGAACTGATTCTTTGGCTTGTGAAGGAGAGATTTCTGGTGTAAGATCGCATGAATGGTGGTTAGGAAGCCCACAGTATTTGATTCTGAAGTTTACTGATCCCCTATTTGTCATCATGCTAACTCAATGTAGTTGAACCACTGTAGGTGAATCACTTGTATGGTTCCTCTTTGGAAGGAATCACTTGTCTAAACGTTAAATAAATCCATAGGTATTTTCATCTATGAACAGCTATTTATATCTTATTTACCAAAAAAAAAAACAGCTGTTTATATCTTCCAATGAGTCATGTCTGATTTCTCTTTTATGATTGATCCAAGTTCACACAGCTTGCTTTAGTTTGAATTTTTCATTTATCCTTTGGAGATTTCTAATTGCTGTAAGCTGTAATTTTTTTTATTAAAGCTTCAATCATTCATATATCCCAGAATCAATGTGGACCTGAGAAAGTAAAACCTAAAAGGAAATGCCTCGTCTTTTTTCTGCTCTCTTTGTTTTGAAGTTTAGTGTCTTTTAGTGCTTTTCTTTGCTAGTCGTGATTGACACCTTCAAAATCCAGACATGAATGCATGAACTGTTGTTCAATAGGCCCCCAACTCTGCTTTAAGCATTTAGCTTTGGATCTAATATAGGTTTTGTCCTTGTTTCACTTCTTCAGCATAAGCAGCTGTTGAGAACCAAAAGATGTTCACCTGAGAAGCTATTTTTATCTGTCGGTACCTAACTACAGGTTGAGGTGTAAAACGTAATCCAACTCCTGCTGGTGGCTAAGTGCTCGCCGGCATCTGTTTTAGGCTTCCGGTGACGAGTACAGCACTGAAAGATTTCCCTTTGCCAGATTAGGTGTTCTAAGCATTGGCTGAGAACTAAGGGATGACTATATGATTCCATTGTAGAAAACTGAACGACTTGCTCAAGATGGTTGACTCTTGTGGTCTTTCCAACAATGGAAAATGACCATGTGTATTGTTATGAGCACAAGCTTGACTGGGAATGCAGATTTAGAACTAATTAATATTGGGGTTGACAACTGTTTGTTAACATCAATATTTTCTTAATTTCATCAAATATTAATGTGGCAACTGAGACTCTTGTCTTTATTTCATCATTTTGAGAACTGAGTTAGAAGGTAGGATATGATATTGAAATGCTAGGAAGGGTTCAGAGTAATATGTGCTGATTTGTTTTAGTTATGCATTCTTGGTTGCTACTCACATGCTTGACCTTAAGCTAAGGGATTCTTTATCATTAGAATACATAGGCAACATGCATTGTGCTTTGTTTCAGACCAAGGGAGTTTGAAGTTCTAATAAAATTTCCACTTGGTAATAGCCAAAGTAGGTTTAGTGGGTAAGCAATAAGCTCTGCTTTTATTCTCTTTTTTTCCTGGAAACTTTGAGAGCAAAGAAAGAAAAAGACAATGCAATACTATTAACACTTATTTTGTTCCCAAATTTACATGATTTTAACAGATGAAACATACTTTCTGATAAGCAAAACTGTGAAAAGTAACAAAACCCTCTTATGGCCTAGAAAGGAAAAAATTAATAATTCAATACCTGAAAATCAAAAAAGAAAATAAGTAAAAATCAAGATAGCTAGGCTGCTTTCTATACTGTGGTGGTGTTTATATTCATGGACACCTAACATTTCTTCCAGGACCTCCATAGTAAAAGTATGTCCCCCATGCATTATTTCTTCCTTGTCTTATATCATAACAATTGGGATGATCCGCAGTGAGGTGAAGGTTATTAAGAGGAAGAAGATTATTATCCCAATCCACCACTTGCAGATTTCTGAAATAAGATGCTTTTCCAAAACCTGCTTCTGCAAATTGGCCACTGCCCATTTGTGTAGATGTGTGATACCCCCTTGATCTACTATTTACAATTTCACCCCCAAATTGTACCATGCTTGCATGACTTCTCAAGTGACTAAACAAGAAGTCTGGCCAGTACCCAACTAGTAGGCCATTACCAAATTGTAGCCACCAATGTCCATGCTTTGGATCCTACAAATCAAAACACAATAGAAGTTAATTAGAACTGAGTTTAATTTTAATACTAACATGGTGAATTCGGTATTGAAATGATAGACATGGTTGCGAGGATACCAAGTCCTGGATATCTAAAGGACACCCTAGTGAGTAGGTAGCAAATCACTATCAAATATGGCATGGATGATGATGTCTAGGTGTACTCAATGGGTGAAAATGTGTTGCAATATTTTGTGACTACAAATGTGTACAATGATGGGAAATATGAATGATTATAACTTGGTGTGCTCAATTGGGTGAAAATGTTTGAAATATTTTGTGACCACAAATACACAATGATGGGTTTTGCCTTATATGATGGGTTTTATTGTCTTATTACAATCATTCATGCCTGTGAAAGAACAAATTGGAGAATCTTGCAATTGTTTGTTTAGCTGATCATAAACTCCCAAAGGCAGTTGGGGTTACACCAGCGTATAAAACCATAAAATACTGAGATTGGTGTATTATAGAGATAAGAGACAAAGTTGACACAAACTAGTGCCTTAGGGAAGTGAAGAAGAATCTCAGTCCTTGGTCCATAGTAATAAAACAAGAAACAAAACAGAAAAGAATTATGTCAACTAAGATATGTTTGTCTAGTATGTTTATTGCTAATTTAGGTAAAGTGGATGATGAAGATGTCCTTAAGAGCATCTATCACTAATTTAAACTAAACTCACAACAACTAATTTCTCATGATGTTGGTATGATTTTGATGATGCATTTCACTGTTTATGCTTTGAAAGTTTGAATATTATGTATTTGATGCTCAACTAAAACTCACCTTCCAAACCATTAAGCCAATATCAAATTGTCTGCCATTGGAGGAAGACCTTGGAGATATTGCAGCTCCTATAGCAATCTTATTATTGGTTTGGACAAAGCCAGAGCAGAGCAAGTTGTAACATCCAGTAGCTTGATATGCATCTGACTGCATGTTCATTAAGCAAAAATTACTTAGCAAAGATCTTCATCTGTATTATATCCTCAATTTTTTTGTCTTTATTCACCATATCTTTGAGAACAAGAAAAACTAGGATCTAGATGAGACTTACTGTCCAATATGTAAAGAATCTTGGGTAGTTGTCTCCATATAGCTCTGGGCTGACCTGGAAATAGAAAAAATAAAAACAAGATCATGAGACTTTTGCAAGAGACTGAACCTTTCAGGGGTTTCCAGAGGAAGTTCAAAATATAATGAAGAACAAACCTGCCAACCAGCTTCAATGGTATTTAAGTCATGACCAAATGTACCAGATATCACCCAAATCTGTGACAAGCTAAATTCATATTGATCAGTCACTCTTGGTGCCCACACATTGATACTGGCCTTTGCTCCATAGTACTGGTCTCCATTTACAAAAACAACTGCATGCTGTAAAATCCAACAAAGAAATAACAAAATATCAGTCCTTTGGATTTGACTAAGTGCACTACATGGTCCAACACTGACTTCAATGAACTTCCATCACTAACCTCATGACCATTGCCTGATGAGTCCCTCCTCACATGTCTTCTTGGTAATTTTCTTCCAAATCTTTGGACCGAACTTGCTCTCAATATGTCTTTCTCTGTGGTCCTCCGAATCGGAACAGTTCCCTCCGGGCATGCCTCACCGGATTCCGACCACAGCTGATAAGTCTCTTCCACTGTATCTGTGCTGTTATGGGATTTAGGCTTCTCTGGTAGATCCTGCAACACATTTTGTTCCTCATAAGTTATTGAACTGGTTAAAGGGTAGTTCTTCAAAGCAAAAAGTATTGATTTTTGATTGATATGTTACCAATGGTTTCTGGCCTTTAAGCTCAGGATGGTCAAAAGCTGGTTGGAGATGGCTTAAAACACAGTCTATCACATCACCATCAGGACTCTGCATTTATAAAAGAACAAGAGAATAAGACTCAAATTACTAAATGTCAAGCACAGTGTGAAGACATGAACTTTTCACATAAACAAGAGGAAATGAGAATGCTTGCCTGAATAGTCTTGACTGCAGGCTTGTTGATCTTGCTTAAATAAGAGTTGACCCTCTTCAAGTTCTGCACCTCTTCCCCACCGGGCCGGAATGTCTGATTGGCCGGTGGACGGTGCCCGGATTCCGAGGCAATGGGGAGGGATGAGAGTAGTCCAGGAGCAAAAGCAACAAGAAGAAAGAGAACAAGAAGCATGGATGTGAATGAGAAAGGGGTGGTGTGGCAAGTATGAGTAACCAGTTTAGAGGAATGTTTGATGAGTGGAGTAGTTGGTTGTAATGTCTCAACACTATGTGCTTGTAAGCATTGGTCTTGTCCTGTTGTGTGCTGAATTGCACAAGAAGATGATGAAGAAGATGGCTCTGCTTCAATATTCCTCTCTTTTGTCCACAGAGCAGAACCAACAAGAACAACTGAATAAGCTCCTTTCATGTCCTTACAAAACGGAAGAAACCATTCAAATCAAGATAGAAGAGGCCAGCAGGACAAGTACCTGGTGTTTGTATTTGTATTTGATATCTCACTAAGCTAGCTAACTACAACTGCCTCACCATTACCAACATATAAACAAGTCTCTCTTTGTCTCAACTAGCTTACTCTCAAGGTGGGAAAGACTTGGAGAGAGAGGGAGAGATTCTTGGGTCTTGGTTTTGTGGTTCTGACAACCAAGAAAAAAACTTCACGCACGAGTTTAATAAAATAGACCCTGGACGGGTGGGGGTGTACTTCCCAAGTTTAACTCTTGAAGGGTTGTGGTCAATATGGTATTATATTGCTTTCATACACTAATACAGAGTTAAAGAAAGAGAGAGAGAGAGAGAGAGAGAGAGAGAGAGAGAGAGAGAGAGAGAGAGAGAGAGAGAGTAAGA
>NC_020495.1:3315271-3333390 GCF_000184155.1 Fragaria vesca subsp. vesca | reverse complement strand
AGAGAGAGAGAGAGGACTTGAAGTTCAAGCTCATACAAAATAGTGAAATACAAGTATGCAACTACTACTTGAAGGCTAAGCCAAGTATGTATTTTTCTCTTTTTTTTTTGACAGAAGAATCTTTTATGAAAGCTCAGCCACGACTAGAGCACTTTCAAATTTCCATTCTGGCTTTCAAGCCTCTGTCAAGTCTTATAATTTCTTTGCTTCTTGTTCTTGTATAGTATAGGGCCTTGGAGTCCTTTTAATGAATATAAATGTGATATCATAGTGTGGTGTTACCAGTTTCCACTAATGAAATGGAACAGTTGGAGGGCACAATCTTACATTCACAACAAGCTAGGGCCACCTGTATTGATGATGATAATGAACACCATATAAGATCATGAATTCATGATATGAAAATAAATTAAATCCCCCAGTTATATCCAATAGGGATTTGCTTACTGCTAATCAAAGACTCCTGTAATGCTTGTTAAATTATTGTAATGATCCTTGTATGAAATGAAACTTAGAAAACAAAATGAAATATTCTGCAGCATGTGGCTCTTGTGCTCTCAGCATCTAGCCTGCTAAATTTATGTTCTTGTCTGTTTATCAGATGGGCAATGCTATGCAACTGTTGCCGAAACAAGAAAAGTCAATGATTTATCTTCCAAGACATTAGATGATAATCATCGGCATACGCTAATTAGAACATCTATGCGAGACGTATAGAAACAGTAAAAATGAACAATCTATCGAACATCTTATCTTAATCGTGGAAAAGAACAAACCTTGGCTTGTACCTCTACCTAGCTGTATACTATAATTGAGCAATAACGTCTGTAATACTGGTCGTCAGTTTACCTAAATTTTTCACCTATAAATGAATCAAAATTTATGAGTATTTACTGAGGATAAAACGGTGTGTTAAGGCACATTGATTAAGTAGGTCCAGTCCGTGTTTAAGTTTTGTGATGTCAAGTTCAGGGGTAGGTGACGCCACAGGTTAAAGGATGTCAAAGCAGCTTCATATGCCGACAATTTGGTAGGCTAAATAACCCATAGACCTTTCTTCACGTTTAACACTAGAACTGGTACCAGAAAATTACTGTCCAGATTTAATAGTAGTGGTACAGCAGCTTCAACTTTCATGCTTGGTGATTGATCCTAATCTTTTAAAGAACCCGACTTCGGTGACAAGGGCTGGTCACCTTAAGGTGACCATAGCCAATAAACATAAGACACGTGTCCATTTTAAAAGGCTTGGCTGTAATTTAAGGACATAATATGGGGTTTTGGGTATTTGACATGTTTGTTTATAATTATTGTTGACACTTGTTCATCTCTCATTGGTGTTTGTCACCCATAAATGACCATAGCTGGTCACCCAAGTTATTTCCTCCTCGAAATTAGTATAGTTTTTGTTAGTTTAATGCCACATGAGGATAAACCAAACTTCGGTGACAAGGGCTTGTCACCTTAAGGTGACTATAGCCAATGAACATGGGACACGTGTCTATTTTAAAAGGCTTGGCTACAATTTAAGGACATAACAGGGGGTTTTAAGTATTAGCATGTTTGTTTATAATTATTGTTGATATTTGTCTACCTTTTATTAGTGTTTGTCACCCATTAATGCTGGTCACCCAAGTTATTTCCTACGAGGATAACCATAATATAATAAGATCCCAAATAAAGTAATTAGGGGCCAGAGTATGGGGTCTCAAGCTCATAATTTTTCCATAACTTTCCCGTAATTTGTCATTATGTGTCAATCTGGACTATTCAGAAAGTTAAAAGAGATTCCTGCATAGTAAATATCAGGGCCATGGCTTTGATCTTTCATGATGCATATTGTCGATAACTTAATCACTTAGAAGATAGTGTCAAGTGTCAACTTTTATCTTAAAAACTTACTCATATATCATCAATTTAGTTATTTTGACTTCAATCGCGAATACAAATTGATGTGTTTCGTGTTTTTTCTACAACTATATCGCTCATGCACAATGTCTGGGAAATGCTTGAGAGACACTTAGTTAGGAGCACGAATTAAGAAGCTATGGATACGAGACTTGCAAAAATATTGAAGTAAGGTGTTCAATATATCATTTTAATTTCAAACAGACTCAAAAGAAGAAATTTCTCCAAACTCTATCACTGTATTTCATGTTTAAACACTGCTTGTATCCCCAACTTTTGTGATTCCTATAGAATGAGGCAATGGTGACACTAGTTTGTGGGAGGCACAAAGGTATGGGGCCTCTGGCATGCTGGTGCCTGGCACTCTTTTTAGGGTTCTGGGCAATGGTGCTTCCCACTTTCATTCAAATATACCCCAAAATCTCTCCTCTTTCAGGTACTCTCTATCCCCTTCTTGTTTGCTAATCACTATTCTATAATTCTCTCTTCTTTTCACAAAAAGACCACTCACTCACTCACACTCCCAACAACTTCTACATCAGCTTGTTGAGGAATATTGGTCCACACTATCCTCACGCTCCATTAAAAGCACCAAGCCACAATATGGAGAAGATTATAATTTACTTCTCTTCCTGTGGAACCAATGCCTACTTTTCCAAAGTTGGTCTATAAGAACAAGATTCCAACCCCACAAAATAATCTAGGCCAAAATTCAAAGAAATCATAGCAATTCATTCTCATCTGGGGTGGTCTTTTTTACATTTTTGAACTTTGTTAGTTAACTAATGAGATCTTATCATCTTTGCATAGATTATATTCTTAAACTTGGGCTAGTGATGATGTAGTGAGTGATAATGCATAAAGCCAAGGTCATTTCATGATATAAACCTGTATGAAAACAAAATTCTCACTTGACTTGCTGTAAAAGGCTGCCATTCCCATGCTTTTGAAAGGGAGCCACCAAGAAAATGTAAAAAAAATAACCAATAAGTTAGATAGGAAAAAATGTAAAAAATTTAAAAGAAAGTGTATTGATACCATTACTTGGACTTCTGAAATTCTTCTTATCTTGGTTATGAGTCATGACTGGGAATAAACTCTACTTAATGTCACCATCAGCTTCAGTTTGGTAGAGATATATATCCTCTTGTAAATTGTGGAATTCTCTTGAAAGAATGAACAAAACAATATAATAACTTCATAGTCCTATCGTTAGGATTGCATGCACAAATAGAACTCAGAAATCAGAAATTTACCCCTTTGCATGAAAATTTACCTAGTCATTAGTTCTGGACCTAACTCTAGCTTCTGCATTCATCATAAGACAGACCATTTATACGTTAGGACACATAGTGGTACCAGCACTTAGCATGAGCATGAGTGTGATATGCTTGTTCCACAAGCATGAGCATCTTGTCCTTAAAATAGCTTGGCCTGCAGAACATAAGATAGAGCAAAGCTATATAGAGAAACAGAGTCCACTGCACATACCTTAGTGCCTATTATGAAGGTTGAAGATGGTGATGGGTCATCTGATTTGGATGGGAGTGGAGACCATGTGTAACTCTTACTGTTCTAATGTAGTATGAATTATAGAAGCAAAAAGCAGGAAAATAATATATGTTCTTTTTAAAAGCACCACTTTAGGACCTTCAAAGGTATATGTTCTCACATGGGTAGCCACCATATTCTTCATAAAATGTTAGAATTCATCTGGGATTTTCTGCTTTTAAACTATCAAACTTTGTTTAGTTAGTTTATAATAAAAAGTTTGGTTTGTGGTTTGGAGGTCAAAAGATTTTTTCACATCATGAATGATAGACACAGAAAGAAAGAAATGAAAGACCTTCTTTGAAATTTTCAGAAATAAAACTGGTCTCTGCTAAATCAACTCAAGTACCAGTGATGATACTTAGAGACAAAGCTGTCTTGGGTCTTGACTAATACAGGTTCAAGTTATGCCTTATTGACTAAATTAAAGGAGCAATAATGATACTTAAGGAAAAGGGCTAACCTGAAATGATAGGTTTAAGGCTTTAAGCTGTGCCTTATTGACTAATTAAAGTCCTGCTCAAAGGTATGTGAAATCTGTTAACTCTAGTTTGCACTATTGTTTTACTCCCAAATATGTGAAGTGATACTTTGTTTTGATGATGAATACCACCATGCATCAACTTTCTGAACATTGCCTTCATCTTACTGAAAACTGCATTTACAGAAGAACAGATTCTGAAACAAAAGATACTAATGAAGTCTTGGACTCTTGAATGATCAAACAAAAGGTCGTATCAGAACTATGTCATGGATTCTATTCCTCAATTAACGGTGGATTGGTTCACAAGCAAAGCATCCTCTGGTTCTATAAGCTAAAAAGATGAGGCATCTGCACATTTTTTCATAACGCTCTTTTTATCTCTGGAATTGAACTTTCATGATCAGTTAAAGGGACTATGGAGTTGATTTCTGATTGAATATAACTTGATAAACAATATACATCTTATTTGGTCTTGCTAAGCTATAGTTTCAAATAGTTCGCTACAATTCTAATAAGCAAAGAGAAACTTCAAGACTAAGTTCTCCAAATTTCTGTTGTTTTGGGGGATAGTACTAGCCTATTAGATCATAGTTAGCTATGTCATCAACAATGAGGGAGGACATAAGATCATCTGGAGAGGCCTCTCGCAATGGGATTGTTCGCCGGATGGTGAGCCTTCCCAGAAGCCTGATAGGTGGATTTTCAAGAGCAATGGGTCAGGGTAGAGGCCGCATAGGAATAGGAAGAAGGACTCAAACTCTACCATCAAACTTTCAAATGCAAAATCCAGAAGAATCCCTAATTGTTCCTGAAACATTCACCTTTCTACATAGCTTTGAGCAGCATTATGGTACCATGCATCCATTCTTTTATGCTTGCCAGTTTATGGAGGCCCTGAAGATTGCAAAGGATGAGCACAAGTTCTTGTTCATGTATCTGCACTCACCAGAACATCCCTTCACACCCTCTTTCTGTAGGGAGACACTGTCTTCGGAGCTGGTGGTGCAGTTTCTTGATGCTAACTTTGTTTCTTGGGCAGCACTCGCCGATAAAGAGGAAGGTCTACAAATGGCTGCAACACTTAACCCTTCTTGCTTTCCGTTCTGCGCTATTATAGCTCCTGCTCCTAGTGATAGCATAGCAGTCCTGCAGCAGGTATTGTTTTAATCTCAAATGATTTTAGTACTTACACAAACAGCTAGATCCCAAAACTTTGGTTCACTACTAATGGTGCAACAGTTTTTCATTTGATCATATATATGCTCACTATTGACCTCCTTTATGTATCTGTAAAAGTGTATACCAAGTGATCATATGCAGCAAAATGTGGAATTTTTGGGGTATTCTAGTATTATTCGCGCAATCATCCTCATTGTTATTTTCTTTCATCTTGGTTATCTTTAATTCTTCACATGTTGCAGCACCGTCTCTTTTTAAGTTTTAACACAGGGACACGGCATGAGCATGCGCACTTTTATATGCTAATAGTAACAACTAGCAACTCTAACAACACCCTGATATAGAGACTTGATGAACTCTCTTGTCTAGATGGAAGGGCCGATTTCGCCAACTGAGCTTATAGGGATTCTGCAGAGGACAGTGGAGGAACAAGGGTTGGCTTTCCGCAGTCAGAGAGCCAAGCAGGCAGAACAAAATCAAAAAATAATTGCAGACCGTCGTCTAAGAGATGAACAAGATGCAGCATATCTAGCTGCTCTACACATAGACAAGGTCTGTACATTTTACCTCTAAAGATCTTAATATGGTTCTCATTTGGTCCACTGTATAAAGTTTCCAGTAAACATTCTTGCCCATTTATAGGAAAAGGAGAAGCTGAAGAGTTCAGCTTTAGCAGACAGAATTCAGAAGCAAGTACAAGTACATAATAAAGCAAATGCTGAGAAGGTTGAGAATCATTTCAACAACACAAATACTGGAAAAATGAAGGCTTCTACTACCAGAGAAACTCAATACAAGGAGTTTGGTAATAGGGGGAAAGATCCTCAGGCTGCACAGGTATGCTTCTGGAACCAAAATATCATACACGAAAACTTATCAACTAGTTATATTTTGTGAACTTGGTTTGTAAAATGTGTATACATTTTCAGATACTGATAAGGTTTCCGAACGGCGAAAGAAGAGAGCAATGCTTCTCAAGCACAGACAAAGTGCAGGCAATTTACAGATACATAGATTCATTAGGTTTACCTGTCATTGGAAACTACAGATTGATATCAAGCTTCCCCAGAAAAGTCTATGGGGTGGACCAGATGGGGATGACACTCAAAGATGCTGGTCTGCATCCAAGAGCAAGCCTATTTCTTGAACTTCTGTAACATCATGTAGGCGTCTAGATATAATTCAAAGAGGTACAACTACAACTATAGGCCAGGGAGCCCCATGCTGCTCACAGAAGAGGAATTTTATCATAAATGTGTTTTGATATGTAATGGATGTATAAGTAACACAACAAAGATTCACAGTTGTAGCAGATTCATAGCAAAAAAAAAACAAAAAGGGAACCTGTCAGACAGCCAAGCGACCACCCCAGGCTTAGAAGAACCAAGCTGAGAACGATCATCTACAGCCATAGTGATCCGAAGAACACCAGCCGTTAATCACGCTCTGATCGCATGGCTTTGCTTCATCCACCAGGTTTAGATTCCTGTCTCCTTAGAAGTCAAGGATACAGAGGTACGATCCTATAGAACAGATCCTGTTCAAGTAAGGTCGTGAACCATCAACACGTGCATGTTCAGTTAAATGCTTATGTTATTCTATTTTCTCCAATGTGGGAGTCTTTCTTTCACTAGTTTTACAGCTCTGGGAGCTTATAGTTGCCTCTAAACTCGCTCATTCAGAAGCACAAAGAACAGATCCAGCACGTTTTCTTATTTAAAAAACATAATTAGATACCAAGTCTTAAAACTCATATTCAAATGCTTGAAACATTTCTTTCTCCAAAGAGAAAAACCATGAAAAAAAAAAGACTAGTAGCTGCCATATAACAGAGAATGACTTTCCTCCTATATATTCTGAACTTCCATCCCTAGTGTAGAAATTATATTTCCTTGATTAATTCTATTACAATCTGTACATCTATATAAGAGAGCTTTCCTTGATTCTCTAGGTATTGAATGCAGTAAATACAGTTGATTACAAGATCAATAGTAATGAACACAGATGATGCTATTGAGTAATTAGGATGGAGAGAGTTTAGGAGAATCATGCTGGATGAGATGAATGTCAGGCTTGATTGTAGGAGTAGAGAGATTTGCGTTAATACCTAGCATACCTCAATGTCTCTGTGTTTTCCATCACTGCTATCATCGTTACCACCTTCACCAATTGCCAAAGTGCAGATACGAACAACAAGGTTCAAATGCCTTTTCTCAAAAATTGTTACAACAAAGAGCCTTCCGGTGCAGATGCAAGCAGCAAGGTTCAAATGCTGGCCTTTTTCCCAAAATTGTTTATGAAAATAGTCACAGTTGTACATGCAAACATCAAGGTTCACACGCCCTTTCTTTAATATTGGTTGTACAAAATCTTACAAATGAGGATGCAAACAACAAGGTTCAGATGTATATCTTAAAATTGGTAATGAAAATAGTCGAAAGTGCAGCTGCAACAGCAGGGTTCCAATGCCATTTCCTTAAAACTTGGTAAGCAAAAATTTGTCGCAGGTGCAGACATATAGCAAGTTTATGCCTTATTCCTAAAACTGGCAATGAAAATAATTGCAAGGATATATGCAAACAACAAGGTTTAACTGTTTAAGAGCCTTTTTCTTTAAAAGTTGGTAACACAAAAACTTGCAATTGAGGATACCAAGCGCAGGTTCAAATGTCTCTCTAAAATTGGTAATGAAAATAGTGGAAAGTGCAGATGCTACACTGGACTTGAAACATACTGGACCATCATGATGACTCCAGAAACTTCTTGATTCCTCCTCCCTTGCATAGCCCTCAAATACCAGTGTAGCTAGCAGCATTGGAGTACTGCATGCCCTTGTCCATCATCACAATCAAATACTTCTTGGCATTTCCAAAGAGTTGGATCAGCAGCGAGACTCTTGATCATAGCACAATAAATATAGGATATAACTCATATAAGGGCAACTTCAGCAGCTAAAATGCCAAGTTAGGTTTAGAAAGCACCCTAGGTACATCTTACCATCATTGCTATAAGCTTCAGTAACATGTCAACTAAAAGAGCTCCATTGTGCTTCCTAGATAGAACATCATCGACGCAACGAGTCTTTGTCAAACCATAAAGCTGATAACTTCTTGACATTATTATAGTTGCAATATATAGTTAGAACATTTCAAATGCAATACGAAGTCTAAGAAGCATTTTGGCTACCCTAACATATATATATATATATATTTATAAAAAATAAAAATAAAAAAACAAAAAAAAACTAACAATTAACCAAAAATAGTGGGTGCCTCACGTGTTTCCCACGTGGAGTTACTCCAAGAGTTCAACACTCGTCCTCCGCAGAAAATGGCGTTGTTGTTGTTGTTCTTCTTCTTCACACCACTTACCCAGAAATGGAGCTCCGCCTGTGTAATCCATTTCGTCACATTATTCCTCTTTCTTCAAGTTACTCCAATCAAGTGACATCTTCCTCCCGACCTCGTTGCTTGTCTGTTCGAAGCTCCCACTTAGATCACAACGAATCACGCAAGGTAGGTCCACCTACCACTCTCTGAAAATTTCAATGTAGATGATCAGTTCTACTCCTTTTTGGGTATATCTGAGTGTCCAAGTTCTGGGTTTTGGTTCATTGTTTTTGGAGAATCATAAGGATTGAAACTTTTATCATTCTGCTTCAATCTTTGGTTCAAGTTTTGAAGCAAGTAAAAAGGGACTGGTGGAAAAGAAAAGGCTAATGTAAGTGTGTGGATTACATTGTATTTTGGATGACTAATAAACCCTGTGGTGGATTTTTCTTGTGGTGTGTGGTTTGAGAAATTTGCAGCTAGTTTTGGAAGTGAAGGAGAAGCTTGAGAAGGACCATCAAAGCCTTCCTGTTGGCGAAAATGGAAGAGATGATGAGGATTTGATTCTCTGGTTTCTCAAGGACCGAAAATTTTCGGTACAAGAGTCAGTTGAGAAATTGCACAAAGCAATTGTATCCTTCACTCTCTGATTTAGTAGTCTTTAGAAGTATAATGTGTGATAATGTGTGGTGTGTTATAAGGTTTTGGTTCTTTAACATACAGCTAGAATACGCCTTATCAATGGTAAGATTAGGATGTGAAGTTGATGATCAATGGTTAAGATTAGGATGTGAAGTTGATGAAGAGAATATGTTCTGTGATCTATTGTGGGTTTTAGGGAGAGTTTAGCTAGCTGCATTGCCTGTTGCTTTGAACAACTTGAATTTGTGTGTGATAATGTGTGACTTGCACTTAAGTACTGTACATTTGAAACTTTCTTTCTTTTAAGATATTTACCTGGAACACGCGAAATGGCTAAGGTATTATGAGTTGGGTTTTCAATAGTTTCCTTAACCTGGAGTAGAAATGGCGTCAAGAATTTGGAGTGTCTGAGTTGTCTCAAGATTCTGTGAAAAAAATTGCTGAAACTGGAAAAGCTTACGTGCACGACTTTCTGGATGTTAATGGTAGACCAGTTCTCATAGTGGATGCTGCTAAGCATTTTCCTGGTGTAAGTTTGATTCTTTGGCTATGTCCACGTCCATAGCATATTCCTGATTAGTGATTACCCAATTTGGAGTATGTATTTGAAAATCTGCTTATGAATTAATGTGTGTTCTTGAATATCAACTATCTCTTGGTCATACAGTAGACTGCTTATTTTCCCTATGAAACCTGCACCAGTTTTTCTGTAGCTAGATCATAGATGGTAAAGTGGAAACTGTACAATATGCCACAGGTGCATGATCCTGTTGAGGATGAGAAGCTCTGCGTATTTTTGATTGAAAGGGCATTGAGTGCACTTCCTGAAGGGAGAGAAGAAATACTTGGAATCTTTGATCTCCGAGGCTTCGGTACAGCGAATACTGATTTGAGGTTTGTAACATTTTTGGTAAGGTTTACAACACCCGCTTATTTTTGTTCTGTAAATACTTTGTTGGAAACTTGGAGCTAGTTCTTTCTTTTTCTTTTGGTACTTCTTTTCTCCCCTGTTAAATCTAGCTGTCATGAGATTTTTGATGCCCTTTCAGAGTTGATTCTTGATCTGTTGCAGTTTGATGTATTCTACTATTATTACCCAAGGCGATTGGGCCAAGTCCTGTTTGTGGATGCTCCATTTATATTCAAGCCAATTTGGCAGCTTGCAAAGCCCTTGTTGAAATCATATGCTTCCTTGGTATGTATTACCTTCCTAGATGAATAATACATATTGTCTGGTTTGAAAGATACACTCTAGATGTATTACTGCATTCTGCTCTTGAACAACTATAAACATTATACCTTCATTAAATTTCGTGTTTGGTGATGCATATGGGAGGAACATAGAACCTATGACAGAGCTCATCTGTGCTTCTTTACATCTGAATGTTTACCTAATCATGTCTGAGGATGCATTCCATATCAGCAGCATGTTGCCACTCAATTTCACACACTTAAACTCTAATTCTCATCATCTTAGGTAAACAGTTCAACTCATCGATTTCATAGTTTTAAGTTTTCTCTTGAATTTGGCTTGTCAAGTAAGCTCTGCAATGCATTATGTCTCTATAGTAAATTTGATGAATGCCTATTACTATAGACATATACAGTACATGTCCTTCATGCACCAAGCTATATAAACAGTACTTTAGTATTGATGCTTTTTATATGCTGATATGATATGTAATGAAATGTTGTGCAGACTTGATGTAGAACCTGAACTTGTGTATGTGCAGCTTTAGTTTCCCATTTTTCTGTGTACTTTCCATTCACTTGAGTTATAACTATTTATCTCTTGAAGGTGAGGTTTTGCTCTGTGGAGACTGTCAGGAAGGAATATTTTACAGAAGAAACACTACCTGCCAAATTTAGAGACTGATCGATGAGAGATTTTACATATTAATATTACTCCAGTTACACTAATTTGTACTCGATGGCTCATTTCTTCTGCGATTGAAATTTAGTGATGTAGAGATTTCTATTTAGCTTCATAATCAAAACTTTTGATTGTTAAAAAAATTAGTCATGTCCATGATTCCAAGCTATGACTCTTTGGGTGCAAGAGAGCGTTTTCTCCTCTGGTCTTTGTCAATATACTGTAAATTGGAAGGTTTTACAGAATCAGAGACATGTGCTGTGCATCGAAGTTACTATTTGATCATTTTTCATGCTACCTTCGATCAGTTGTAATTATTGCAATCTTGCAGATGATAATGTAAAATTGATTACATACAAAGTGTTGGATGAGTAGTTGTATAACAATAATATGGTGACCAAGTAACATTTGAATTGTATGCAAATAAGCAACAATTTTTGTGACTTGTACTATATATAGAACATATATGAGATTAAAGAGCAAATGTAATTCATATCCTTTCATCTTGGTTTTGAAAGATAAAATAATCATGAAACTAACTATTTTGTTTCTAGAAATTGGAGGAAACTATATGTGTAAGTGGTACACTCAGAAACAATGTGATATTATTATAAATGAGAGTTAAGTGCGACTGGTTTTACCATCAATAATTATACGGAGAGCTACAGGGAGTATATCTTATGAATTAGAGTTTAGTGGTCGATTAGGGATAGATACAACTACTCTTTATCGACTGTAGTTGCTAGATGAAAATAAAGTTAGTTTTGATAACTTGTTTTAGTGTTTTGTCTTTAGAGAAAGAACCGATGAGAATTACGGAGCATATATAATACATGTAACTACTTTATTCAATATTAATATGTCTACGTATGTTACAAATACATCAAAAGAAAGTAAAAGAGTCTTAATAAAACATTTGAATATTAATACAAATAACATCTTCCTTTGAGTTAATTGATTTCTACTCTGGCTAAGCACATAAATATAAAATATTCTTAAACAATCCTCTTGTGTCATGTTAAGACTAAGTGGTGTTTTTGATGTTGTCTCGTTAACAAACATTGTCATGTGACAAGAATATTGTAAGAAAAAATAACCTTAGTCTAAGAAAAAAGAGCACAACGTACATTCAAATCTAAAAGGGACATGCATGCCAGACTCGGGCATTAGCTGTCCGTCTGGCATGCATGTCCGGTTGGCAATAGTGCCATTGGGGATTGAATTTCCTTTTTCAACTCCTATTTTCTCTCTTTAAGGATTAAACAAGTCAAAATAATTGTGTCTTTTAAGTATCGAAATATTATTTTTATATTAGTTTAATGACGTTGTATGGGCGTATAGCTGAAACTAAGTATGGTCTAATGTATTGAGCTAAGTACATGGGTCTATTACCAAAAAACACCCAATTACAAAAGAAATTAAGTTATTTTGCACGTAAAAATCAGATGGCTGTGGTTAACCGCCAAAACAAGCATAAAACCGTTGGTTAACGCCTTAATCAGACAATTAGGGGGCGCGAGTGTTGGACCCCAAAAAATCGTCAAATAATTGAACTTTAAAATTTGAACCCACCCCTCTCTCCCCCTTATAAGTTTTCTCTTCTCTTTTTTCTGGTCAAAACCCTTTGTCTTCTTCAGTCAAAACCCTATCGTACTGAATCCTCCTCAGAGCTACCTACGCCGATCATCACACAAAGGTGAGTTTGCCTGTTCTTCTTCATCCACTTTCATTTTTGAAACCCCAACAGAATAGCTAGCTTGGTTACTCATTATTGTCTGTTCTGAAATAGAAATGAAACCTGACTTCACTGATTTGGGGTCTCTTTCCTTTTCTAGACTAAGCCCTCAAGTTGTGATCTTTCTTGCTCCTTTTGATTTCAATTTGTGATACTACTAAGCTACACTGTCTTCCATTGTGAAACCCATAATTGATTTGGGTCTTTTAAGCCCCAAAGTTTTCATCTTTTGTGTTTTTCTGGAGTTCAATGTTTGACACTAATAGGCTACAAAGTCCCCAAATGTGAAAACCTAAACCCATTTCACTGATTTGGGTCTAATCAGTCCCAAAGTTCTCATCTTTTTCAGTTTCTATTGAGTTTGATTTTCTGATACAACTATATTTACAGAGTAAGCACATCAATGGCTGATTCTGCTGCGGATGACTTGGAGAAGCCTCCGAAGGACTTGCGAAAAGTCCTGGCCGAGATGCGTACCGAGGAGGCTCTGATCAGCAGCACTACCAAGATGGTGGAGGGCTTGTTAAGGGACGGCTTCATGAACGTGGGCTTGGAGATTGGGGCCAAGATTGAGGACACCAATGAAGTTCCCTGGGTTGTCATCGACGCTGCTGTCATCGAGTACTACATCAATGCTGTCGGGGACAGGACCAAGGATGCTCTCAGAGTGTTCAAGCACATCTCATTTTCTGGGGTGGAACCAAATGCCTACACGTATGGCATTGTCATCAAGGCTCTTGCTGCTGCAGACCTTAAGAAGAACCCCGATTTTGTTGGTTATGCGAAGAAGTACTTAGTGGAGATGTTGGAGAGGGGAATGCAGCCGAATGAGGAGACTTATGAGGCTGTGTTGGATGGCATTGGCCGTGGTGAGAACAAGGCCGAGGCTGAGGAGGAGCGCAGGGAGTTTGTGGAGAATATGAAAGCAAAGGGGTTTGTGTTGGTGCTCCGTGCTCCAGAAGGAGGCTGTGGAGATGGCTGGACCTTCAATCTTGAAAAGTGAGATGGATATGCTTAAGGAACATGTAATGAAGTTGTTTGAGGATGCCACCAAAGAATGTGAAGACGAGAATGTGCAGGCAAGATTCAGACAGATTGGGGAGGACTATGAATCACTGAGCAAATATGCATTCGTCCTTTTTAATTAATGCTTTGGTACGTAGAGGGCTCAATAAGGAAGCCAAAGAGCTATTTAAGCCTCTATTAGAGACAGCCATACTGCCTGATGAGGCTATCTTCACCATAGTCATCCATATCTATGGCGCTGGCAACACCATAGGACATGCTTTGAAGGCGTACCAGCACATGTTATCTTATGGGATCACCCCAGCCCATGCACTTACAATTTACTCATTGCGCTGCTTGCAACTGAAAGCAATTTTATTGGGGATGCCAAGGAGTTATTTCTCGAAATGTTGGATAAGGGTATCAAGCCTTTTTGGAGAACTTATATGGCTGTGTTCAATGGTATTGCCCGTATGGAGTCCTTGGAGAAGGGGAAGGAGTTGCTTAAGCAGATACAGCCTAAGGGGATCTTGCCTGGGGTGGACGAAGGCCGTTTCACAGAGGTAATGAAGGCAATGAAATTGTATGCTGATCTCGAGAAGAGGACCACTGACAAAGATGTTCAAGAACTTATCCGCGATATCTACCTTAATGGCTTGATGGCATGGAGAAAGAGTGATGGGGCATGTTCTCTGCTATGCTAGAAGATGGCAATGTAGACGAGGCAATAAGGCTCTTTCAGTCAACAAGTCAGCCTCGCATACATCCCATGGTCATAGTCCACACTGCTATTATTGAAGCCTACATCAATGGTGGAAAGACTGAGGGTACTCTTCAGACCTTCCTGGACATGCTAGCAGCTGAACTTACCCCAACATCCTACACTTGCTCTGTTTTAATCAAGGGACTCGCGCGCAAGGGACTCGCGCGCTGCTGACCCCAACTTCTTCGGATATGCAAAGAATTATTTGATTGAGATGATGGACAAGGGGATGTATCCAAATGCTGCTACCTACACTGCAGTGTTTGAGAACTTTGCAAGGGAGGATGACAAGGCAGTTGAGGAGGAAGGCAAGAAGTTTCTGGAGGTCTTAATGGCTAACAGTGGCGGAGCCAGGATGAATTTGTCACCTGGGCTAATTGTAACGCACAAAAAAAATTCAATGTAACACAATATTCAAGAGAGAGAGGTTATAGGAAGATGACAACATATTTGGTAAAGCTTTAGTTGATAATCCATTTTGAATGATACAGCTGTTCTAGAGTTAGAACATTGACACTGTAGATATTTTCCTTTGCTTGGACCTTACAAAGAAGCCATTCAATTTGGTTAAAATTTAGAATCAAAGGGATCATAACTAAATGCCACCAGTTGGTGTGAGGAAATCAAACAACAAGCTTAAGTTTGAACTCTGAAGAGTAACGATCCAGTTGTATAGAATAACACATAATGAAGTACAAGTTTATTAGAGTTAGAACAAACAAAGCTATAGGCAACTAGGCAAGGCAAGAAATACATAACTTTCAACAACAAAAAATAAGAGATGATATATAGATTGCCAACAGAAAGCAAAGAATCATAACTAAACCCAAGATGTAGCTGTTCCTCAAGTACCAAACGTCAAATTACATAACATAGCAAGGACAAAATCTATTACAACTCTTACAAATGAAGGAAAACAGAAGATTATACAATTAGTTTAGTTACAACACCAACTTCCATTTAGTTTTCCTTTTTAATTTACATGACTAGTAATAGATAACACAACAGGAAGCACTCATGGTGTTAATCTTCTTGTGTTGGCATTGGTTATACCATATTATTCATCTGGGCTAGTAATTTACAGGACTAATAATAGATATATAATACATCTGAAAGTCTGCAACTCTTACAGCAGCAAGCACCAGTAAGTTTTTCAGGCTTCAAAATCTCACTGTGTTCCTTAAGCATATCCATCTCACTTTTCAAGATTGAAGGTTCAGCCATCTCCACAGCCTCCTTCTGGAGCACGGAGCACCAACACAAACCCCTTTGCTTTCATATTCTCCACAAACTCTCTGCGCTCCTCCACAAAGAGTCAAGACTAGGCCGGCTCCGCCCATGATGGCTAAGGGATTTGTACCTGATGCCGAGGCTGTGGAGGTGGTGTTAACTGGCAGACCACTGAGAGAGATAGGTTGGTATTAGATTAGGGGTAGATTTGTTATTTTGTACTAAAACATTGAAATGGGCACAGGAAAAAGTTTTTTATTGGATTAGGGTCTAGTTTAGTCAATTTTGTGCAAAATAATGTTAGACATGTCATTATCCCTTTTTAATGTTAGACATATATATATATATCAGCCCTCTTCCATTGAGGGATCCCTATATTTGGCCACTTTCTAGGGATAGGGCATTACACCACTTCCCAATTGAATTTTTATATCTCCACCGTTCATATCTTAGATCTATATGAGTAGATCACCTATACAAAATTTCATATGATTTGGTGATCGTTAAGACTTTCAAAAGTTTGATTTAGTTTTAATGATTTTGAACGGTCCAGCTTATGTCAAATTAAAACCGTTGAAGGTCATTAAAACTAAATTGAACTTTTGAAAGCCTTAACGATCACCAAATCATATGAAATTTTGTAGAGGTGATCTACTCATATAGACCTAAGATATGAACGGTGGAGATGTAAAATTATAATCGGGAAGTTGGTGTAATGCCCTATCCCTATAAATGGCTTAAAATAGGGATCCCTCATTGGAAGGGCCCTGATATATATATAGATGAGAGAGATAGGTTGGTATTAGATTACCGGTAGATTTGTTATTTTGTATTAAAACATTAAAATGGACACATGCAAAAGTTTTTAATTGACTTAAGGTCTAGTTTAGTCAATTTTGTGTAAAATAATGTTAGACATGTCATTGTCCCTTTTTAAAGTTACACATGTATATATATGGTGATTCTAGTTACACCTCTTCATGCACCTCCACATTTTTATTTTTTTTCTTAAATTGTTGATTTGGACTCTTTGTTTTTTTTGTTCTAATCGTCGTCTGAGTCTACCTCACTCCTTGTCAGCTTTCGAAGACGACAGCTGTGCATTTTTTTCAAACAATGACATCATTGAGTTTCAACCCAGATGACGATCAAATCCCACAAATCACAATGACATCATTGAGTTTCAACCCAGATGACGATCAAATCCCACAAATCAAACAATGGACCAAGATTGATGATCAAATACTAGTCAATACTAACATACTAGAGGTTATTCGAATAACACTATGAAGTTATTTGCTCACATGCAGCTCATATTTCATTTTTCTTGCTACATAATTTCCTTCAGATATGTGTGGATAACATATTCCTCGAGTAAAACATGATTAATATCTATATGTACGACCTGCTGGCATGGCATGGCTAGTCGGTCTTTCACATGTATGTATATATACCGTATATAAATGAATGAAGCCATCACAGAGTTGCAGCAAGAAAATTGCTAAAGGAAGCTAGCCCCCTGTAGCTGCCTAGCTAGGTTAAGCAATCATGATGATGATGATGCACCCTCAGCTTCAAAAACCACCCACCTCCGCTAGATCTACTCCTCTCTTACCACCAAAAACCGTCAGCTCCACCATTCTGATGAGCAGTCCTGCTTCCATCCTCCACAATATTCTTCCCGCACGCGTCCACACAAAGCAGTACTTGAGCAAAAAATATAATCGCATCCGTGCCTCCAGTGGTGAAGTAAAGGCAGCGACGACGACTGCAACCACCGCAGGGTTGGATCAAAACAACAACAACAACTATAATACTGCAGTTTCAGTGAAGGCAGTGGTTACGGTGCAAGAAACAGCGGCCAACCTCCTCGACAGCGAAACCTTCCTTCTCGAGCTTGTCAGCGCTGAACTCGACCCCAGTAAGCCCGCTACAAAAACACTTACCGAGCTGATTATTCAAAACTACTAGCTAGCTAGTAGCTTTTAACTCCTCCGATCTGACTCTCTACATATATTAACCGACTTGAGTTTTATTTTTTCGAGTTCTTTTCTCTCTCAATTTCTTCTACCCGCCCGGGTATGAACTCTTAAAAACTTGCATCTTCGTTCGTGAGGTGTACGTTTTGGGGGAAAGCCACATGAGCGAATTAAGTTTCGTTATGGATAAAAATTACATATATATACAGGGCTCTGGGCCCTTCTAACGAGGGATTCCTATTTTAAACCATTTATAGGGATAGGGCATTACATCAACTTTCCGATTATAATTTTACATCTCCACCGTTCATATCTTAGGTCTATATGAGTAGATCACCTCTACAAAATTTCATATGATTTGGTGATCGTTAAGGCTTTCAAAAGTTCGATTTAGTTTTAATGACCTTCAACGGTTTTAGTTTGACATAAGCTGGACCGTTC
>NC_020495.1:3310133-3315251 GCF_000184155.1 Fragaria vesca subsp. vesca | reverse complement strand
GTCTATATATATATATATATATATATATATATATATATATTGTTATTCTTTAAAACCTCCAACCCCAGGTGGCGGACTACCGCCTAAGAGTGGCTCTGAAGTTCATCTCAAGTCATTTATATTTAAAACTTCTCAATCCCCCAAGTGGCGTACTACCGCCTAAGAGTGGATCTTGAGTTAATCTATTTTCTTTACTTATTTTGTGAAGTATTTTGTTTCCTGTCCCTTTATTTCAAGGATTTAGGCTTTATTTTCTTTCCTTATCTTAAACCTGTTACTTCCCCCAACCAAACAATAAGTCCAGGTCCAAACACTAAGTCCCAAGTGAGGCATGAGCGGTGTGGAAGTGAGTAATAGTCTTTAGGACCTAAGCCTAGGATTTTAAAACCTTCCATCCTTTTAGTGTTGGTTCAGTTTTCTCTTCTCTTCATAAGATGAGTCGACTATTTAGATCTAATTCAGTCACTTCTAGTTCGTCTAGATCCTCCCTCAATAAGATTCCAGATATAGTCAACGAAAAACAAATAGAGTATCAGTCAAACGATAATATAGATATGAATGACTGGAATATTCCCAGAGTTCCTAATCATGAAATTTATAAGAAAAAATGAAGTCTTGCTTCATTTAAAAGTGAACACCATATTAAATCAGTAGAACAAGTTTATGCCCTTAGTAAACAACATGAAACTTGCCAACTTTTTAGTCCAGAATCAATTAAGAAACATAAAAAAGATGGTCATAATTTCTTCCATATTGGATTAGTTCAAATCGGTGTCAAACCTTTAACTAGAAAAGGTCTTAATGCCTCCATTTTTTTATGTTTAAGAGATGCAAGGTTTACTGATTTCAATGACAATACCCTTGGATTAATTGAGTCAAGTTTGTTTAATGGTCCAGTTCATTTCAATTGTTACCCAGATTTTACTATTAGCCTCAGTGATCCTCATATCCTAAAAGTTTTAACCCTTAATATTAAAACTTCAGGTTATCATGTCCTTAAAGGAACCTAACCTTTAGCCTTAATTTATAGAATCCATTACAAAGTCACTGGCACAAACATGAATTTTCAAGCCATTAGTAAAACTCCCAAAAACCACACTCTTTTAATACAAAGCAGTCAAGAAAACGCCAATATTAGCGTTCCACACACAATCAGATGGTCCGATATCCATCTTCCTTCTGAATGGTCTCTCACTAACGAGAATCAACCATCCAATGCACAACATAGTTTTTCTGATTTAGACTGTATTCAACAGTTTAATGATGGCACAGTAAGAATTAATTTTCAAAACTCTAGAATAAGTCAAAACTCAAGAATTCAAGAAATAGGAAATTCTTCTCGGCATTCCTTCGCCACTGCTAGACATTCTTTTGCTGGTTCTACTATAGTTGAAACAATGTCTAAACAAGATTTTGATCTAGATAAAGAAATTAAGAATATTAGAATTCGTGAATTAGAAGAAGAATTACAAAAGCTCAAAATTAAAAACATCAAAACTACTTCCCAAGTCCGTTATCCAAATTATACAGAAAATGAATATCAAAATATTTCAACCACAGATGAAGAGCAAACTTCTCCCACTGCTTCTGATTTTTTAGTTACTCCCCCACTAAATCCTCAATTAAGCACACTTACCCAACCTTTTATAATCAATTATTCTAGATTAGATAAACATCTTGAATCAAAAGAAAATATCCTTAAGAGAAACCTCTATAGGATGAAATTCCCTTTCATAGATCAACGAAAGCAATTATTTCATGATTGGCAATCATTTATGCTTGAAACAAAATCTAAAATATTCTTTCTTAATTTTATAGATCAACTAAACAACCAGAAAATTCAAACATTAACAAAAGCAAGATGGAAAACCTCCACTAGCTCAGTCCTTTCCAGTCATCCCCTTGTTAAAATAATAATAATTGATCATCTTAACAGTCCAATCACAGCTTCACCTTTTAAAATTGCTATAAAAGATCCAGACACTAAGAAAATTAACCCAGATACTAAGAAAATTATTGAACAAAATAATTTCACAAACCAAAGCTTAGTAACCATTGGAGCTCAGTTAGATAAAATAGAAACAAAAGTTGACAACATCTCCTCTAAAGTTAATATTCTACCACCACCCAAATCAGAAACACCTTTAGTTCACTTCAGTGAATTAAATAAACCTATCCTAAAGCCTACTTCATCGATTCAAAAGATCGAACATATGTTAGAAAAATTAAAAACTGAAACAGCAGAATCTAGTAGAATTGCAGTAATTCATACCCAACAAACCTCTTCATCCACTTCTTCAGACAACGATTCTAGTAACATTAGCCAAATTAAAGAAATAAATCAAATATTTCAAACCTTAAATATCGAACCTTCAAATCTAGATCGGATAGTTCATCTAAAGAAGAGCCCTTTTAAAACTTGGACATAACGTCCTCTCCCTTTAGACATACAACCTACTAATCAACTTAATAACCAATTCTCTGTTTCTTTAGACAAAACTTATGAATGGAACACTGATAATTTATCAGAACAAGAAATCTTAAATAAATTACATCACATGTCTATGGCAGCCAATAGCTATGTCACTAACCATAATTTCACCCAGCTTGAAATCATCGACATACTCACCACAGGATTTACAGGAATGCTTCATTCCTGGTGGGAAAAACATCTCACTCTTGATTTAAGATCATCCATTAAACATGCCATCAAACAAGATGAAGATGAGACTCCCATCTTCGAAGACCGCACATGAATGAGAATTTCTGATGCTGTTAATACCTTATTTTACACAATCATCCAACATTTCATAGGAACTCCTAGTCACATCACATCCAGAATTCATGATCAACTCAGTAACCTTAGGTGTCCTACCTTAAGTGATTTCAAATGGTACAAAGATGTTTTTATTTCTCGAGTTATGCTTAGAGACGATAGTAACCAACCTTTTTGGAAAGAAAAATTCATAAACGGTCTTCCAAAATTATTTGCCCATAAAATCATACAAGTCCTTAGTAATGAAACAGGTTACATTAACTATGATTCTTTAACCTATGGAAATATAATTACAGTTATCCAAAAAGAATGATTGAAAATGTGTATAGAAATGAAATTAAATGCTCAAATGAAATCAGATAAGAAAACAACCAAGTATGAATTAGGAAATTTTTGTGAACAATATGGCTTACCTCTTTTACCTCCTTCAAGGAGGAAAAAGGCAAGCAACAAATTTATTCCTTATCATTCAAAAAGAAAATTTACACCTTACAAAAGTAACTCTAAGCCAAACAAATTCTATTCCCAAAACAAATTTCGAAAAAACTGGTCCGAAAAACTAAATCGTCAACTAAAGAGTAAATCTTTAGATAAAAGTAAAATTAAATGTTTTAAATGTAATAAGACTGGTCACTTTGCAAATAATTGTCCAGTTAAAAGTACCATTAATCAACTCAAAATTAGTCAAGAGGAAAAAGAAAAACTTATACAAACTTTGGAATTACGAAATACTGATTCAGAAAATGAAATGAGTGAGGATGACATCACTTTGATAGAATCTTCTTCCGAATCCAATGAACATTCTTCCCCATATATTACTTTTGGGTGTAAGGATGCATGTAATTGTAAAACAATAAATGTTCTTTCCAAACAGGAAAAACAAGAAGAACTATTAATTGATTTAATAAGTAAAATAGATAACCCTGAGCTTAAAGCAGAGTACCTCAAAAAATTAAAAAAATTAATTACCCAAGAAAATATAGTTAATCCTCCCTCACAAAAAATTAGCCTTACTACAACTTTCGATAAATTTTCTACTAGTAAAAAGGAAATAACAATCCAAGACCTACAACATGAAGTAAAAACAATCAAGAGTCAAATACATGTTTTACAACAAACACATTTAGAACTTACAAATGACAATAAAGAAATTAAACAAGAAATAAATTTACTAAAAATAAATAATCACTTTCTTAAATTACAGGATCCACCTGAAAATAGTAATATTCAAAAATGGTACACTACTATCCAACTCAAAATAAAAGATTTCCAAATAACAATAACAGCCCTTATTGACTCCGGTGTAGATCTTAACTGTATCCAAGAAGGCTTAATACCTTCAAAATATTTTGAAAAAACAAAAAAATCTTTACGATCAGCTAATGGAACAAAAATGGATATTAAATACGAAATCCCTAGAGCCCATATCTGCCAAAACAATGTTTGTTTCAAAACCTCGTTTGTCTTAGTAAAAAAATTTAATTGATAAAGTAATTTTAGGACTACCTTTCATTACTTTAATTCATCATTTCAAAACTGAATATGATGATATTATTACATACCCTTTTGATGAACCAGTTAAATTTACTTTTCTTTCAAACCCCTAAATCCATACTCTAAAAGCATTTCAAGAAAATAATATTTCACAAACTCTCAGTTACATTCAAGCGAAAAATAAACAAATAACCTTTCTCCAAGAAGAAATTAATTTCAAAAGAATTGAAAATCAACTCCAAAATTCTTCTCTTCAGTAAAAGATCAAAACTTTTGAAAAAAAGATAATCAAAGAAATATGTTCTGATATTCCTACTGCCTTTTGACACAGGAAAAAACATAGTCTCACTACCTTACATCAAAGATTTCAATGAAAAAAATATCCCTACTAAAGCTCGTCCAATCCAAATGAGTCATGAAATTATGGATTTTTGTAAAAACGAAATTAATGATTTACTCAACAAAAATATTATTCGTCCTAGTAAATCCCCATGGTCTTGCCCAGCTTTCTATGTTCAGAAAAATGCTGAACTCGAAAGAGGGACTCCTCGTCTAGTTATTAATTACAAACCTCTTAATACAGTTTTAGAATGGATCAGGTATCTCATTCCCAATAAATGAGACCTCATTAACAGGTTAAACAAATCTGTTATCTTTAGTAAATTTGATATGAAATCAGGATTTTGGCAAATTCAAATCAGTGAAGCTGACAAATACAAAATTGCATTTGTCACACCCTTCGGTCATTATGAATGGAATGTTATGCCATTCGGATTAAAAAATGCCCCTAGCGAATTCCAAAACATAATGAATGACATATTCAATCTTTATAATCATTTCTCCATTGT
>NC_020495.1:3301602-3303561 GCF_000184155.1 Fragaria vesca subsp. vesca | reverse complement strand
TTTCCTTAGAAATTAATTTGGGGAAACATAAATATTTTAATTATTAATTTATTTTTGTCCACTCACTCTAACGTTATTAAATGTTTTCCCCTGGGCCCTTCGTTTTAAATTGCCCAGTCTGCAGAGTTCGAGTTGGATCTAGTAGGAGACGAGGCATAGTCACCCGCTTTTCGGCCAGTTTTCATCAGTAGGTTACCTGTTCAACCTACTCGTGTTTTCTTGCTTCCGCTTGTGTTTAGTAGCTCTGAATACTTTAGAATTTTGTATATTATGTGATATTCAGAAGCGTTAAATTAAGAGTGTATTATGAAATTTTCGAATTAGGGTTGTCCATCTGCAAGGGAGATTTTCTTAATCTTTTCAGTAAATTTTCCTTGGAGGTGGTCCCCGCACGACTTACTCTAGGTTTCAGGGTGAAATTCGGGGTGGGTCGTGTCAACGCGCCTCCACCCGAGCGGACTCCAGCGGCGTCCCCGATCATTTTCTCTTCTCGGCGAGATCGATTTGAAGGTTTGGGTAGTAATCTCCACCCAAAGCTTCAGAGAAGATCGATTTCGCAGGAAAACTGGAATTCGACGGACTCGTTGGGGAGAGAAAGTGATCGGGGACGCCTCTGGAGTCCGCTCAGGTGGAGGAGGGACGTCCGCCTCTGATCTGAACGTGTATATATATATATATATATACAGAGCTTCTCAGCTACGGACGTCCGCATTTATTCTTACGGTGCGGATTTCCACTTTACACTCACTTTTCAATCAAATTTTCACATCTTTACCGTCTAGTATTTAGATACTAATGTATAATATATAGATCATCTATGCAAAATTTCAGCCAATTTGGTTATCATTAAGGCACTCAAAACTGCGTTTTTCTGTTATAAACATGAATGGTTCAAGTTCGATAGAATTATGTTTATCCATTGTTTTAATCGAGTTTGAGTGCCTTAATGATAACGAAATTGGCTGAAATTTTGCAGAGATGATCTATACATTAGTATCTAAAGACTAGATGATAGAGATGTGAAAATTTGATTGAAAAGTGAGTGTAAAGTGGAAATCCGCACCGTAAGAATAAATACGGACATTCGCACCTGAGAAAATCTGTATATATATATATATATATAAAATTGATGATCCAAATTAAGTTAAATCAATGAACTTTTCGGTCATATTTTCACATCATCACTGTTTAGTTTATTAATACTAATGTATATATCATTCCTACAAAATTTCATTAAGCCAATTCCTCATAATTAAGATGGTTAAAGATTTGGAAGTCTTTAACTGATTTGCGTAGGCTTGGATTAAGGCTATAGCAGGGCACTATATAGGCTTGGATCACAACATTCTATACTACACAATTTGCGTTTTCAAATTCAAAGAGTGAGATTGATTTAAGTAGTTTTTGGTTCTGTGACTTGTAATAATCAATTTAGTTTCGATCATACTATTTTTTTTTTTTTTTTGGTTCCAGTAACTCGGTAAGTATATAGTTTCAAAATTCTGTAAAAAATAACTACAAAGCAAATAATTGAACTCGTACGTGGTCCAGTATCATTTTTAGCTTGGTTCCAAAAGGCTTTGGGCTATTAAAGAGGGTGATTGGTCAATATCAATGTTGAGTAAGTCACTCTCAGTACGAGACTACGATACAACCAATCACAATAACCAACCCACAAAAAAACAGAAACGATTCTCATTTTTGTTAAGACCTTATCCTCCTGCCAAAATTGGCCCAATTGTGGTCCGTGACCATGTGCGGTCCCTGCATATATTACTGAGATTTGTACGATGATTTTCTACAATTATTAAGTCATAATTTAAATCTTTTAGAGCATCTCTCATGGTAGATTAAATTCTTAGCCAAATTTAACCTATAAATTAAGAATATTATGTGAAATCTTTTTTTAACTTACCAGAGTTTCCCACCGTAAACTAAATCCTTAGCCAAATTTATAGC
>NC_020495.1:3275223-3301582 GCF_000184155.1 Fragaria vesca subsp. vesca | reverse complement strand
TGCTTGCTTCGTTTGGTATGATTGCGGATTTATAAACATGGTTAGAGGCTGCAATACCTTGTTGGTTTTACGAGCATTCATTATTGTTTGTTTAATTTAATAAAGACTAATCTATAATATATAAGATTATAATTAAAATTATAATAAGAATATTATCAACCATTAGATCTAATAACAACTGATGGTTGAGATTAATCATAAAAATAAATATTTTTCTTCTCTTTTCTTTTTCTTTAATTCAATTTATGAAATTTCTCTAAATAAAAATTGATTATTACTATTCTCCATTTAGGATATAATTAAGAGGAAATAATTTGTTTCCTATATATGAAACTCATTTACAAGAGAGGAAAGAAAACAAATTAAGTCTCAAATATCATGTTAGAAAATTGACTATAGACATACTTATTTTAGCTTCTTGTTGTTTTTTTTTATCAAATCAAAAGCTTATTGTTGTTCATAGCACAAGATAATCTGAGTATTTCCATATATAATCTCATAAGTTTTCCAATGTCTTACGGCAGACATCATCTAATAATTCTTTTTCTTTAAAGAAAAAAAGATAGATGATGATGGTACTCTCTAGTAAATAAGTTTCATTTCATATTTATTTTTTATTTTTATCTAGTAAAGAGTTTCAATAGGAAACCATCAACTTCCTATTAATTGTATTTCAAAATAAGAGTAGATAATCATCAATTTTTATCATGTTTCTAATAGATAAATTTCTTTAATTAAATAAATAAAAAGAAAAGAAAAGATAAAAAAAAATTATGACTAATCTTAACTATTAGTTGTTATTAGATCTAATAGTTAATATTTTGGTTATAATTAATTTTGATTGTAATCTTGTATGATCCGTCCTTTAATTTAATTGTGAGAAGAAATGAGAAACTGACACTTGCTTGAGTGTGGCGCGCGCACTCATATTGCCTCTAAAAACAAAAGAATTTATCCATTCGTAAATTGAGAGTCATACTCGATCATCATTATTTATGTATTTTATCTTACAAACAGAGACTGGATTGGAGAAAGAAACAATAAAGGGGTATGCGGACAAAGTGACTCAAAAAGAGACGATTGTGACGTACGAGAGTGTGCTGACTATCCCGCCAGGTTTTGGGGATATCGGAGCGGTTCAGGTTGAGAATGAGCACCAGAAGGAGGCTTACATCAAGAATATCGAGCTCACCGGATTCCCAGATGGTACTTCCGTTAGTGTTCCATGTAATTCATGGACTCATTCCAAGTATGAGAACTAGCAGAAGAGAGTCTTTTTCACCAACAAGGTACGTATGACTCGTTTCACTTGTTACACCAATTAATATATAGTACGTACGTACGTGTGTTATTCAAGCATGCATGCATGCTAATGATGATGGTGATGTGTTACTAATTGATCTCAACAATGAAACAGTGTTACATACCATCGAAGACACCAAGCGGGATCAAGAGGCTAAGAGAAGAGGAGCTGCAACTTCTGCGAGGAAATGGGGAGGGTGAGCGAAAAGCATCTGAAAGGATTTACGATTATGATACATACAATGATCTTGGAGACCCGGATAGCAAAGACGAGTTGGCCAGGCCTGTCCTCGGTGGCAAAGAGCACCCGTACCCTAGGCGCTGCAGAACTGGACGACCGCGCACTAAAAAGGGTAACCACCACTAACTAAGTACTTGGATTTTCAGGCTGCAACACTATAATAGCTATATGTGTGTCTGTGTGTGTGTGTGATTATTCTTAATTAATGATATGTATCTTACCATATATATGATCGTGTAAAATTAATGCAGATCCATTATCTGAGGAAAGAAGCAGCAGCGTATATGTACCAAGAGATGAAGCGTTTGCAGAGTTGAAACAGCTCACTTTCTCTGCAAATACCCTGAAATATGTGCTGCCCGCATTGCTTTATCAGCTTGAGATAACACTTGTTGATCCAAAGCTAGGATTTCCCTACTTCACAGCCATAGATTCATTGTTCAACGAAGGAATCACATTGCCTGAGCCAAAATCGAGTGGCTTTTTTCGGTCATTCATCCAAAGGCTAATGAAGGGTATCAGCAATGGACAAGATGATCTCTTGCTCTTTGAGACCCCTGAAATAATTGATCGTACGACGCCCTGCCTATTTATATATCTATACAAAACTAATAAATTAACAAGAATTCTCTCATTGTTGGCCTCATGACCCATTTATATGATGCCTAGAAACTAATTGATAGCTCTTAAACTATAAATGCAGGTGATAAATTTTCTTGGCTCAAAGATGAAGAGTTTTCTCGGCAAACTCTAGCTGGTCTCAATCCATATAGCATAGGGCTAGTTACAGTATGCTCTTTTCGTGAATATTCTGTTATTAGAAGAAAAAAGAAAAAAAGAAAGAAAAAAAACAAACTCTTTCACTTCTATTAGAAAACCAAAAAGATCGATCGATCCTGCTTTTTCCTCGATCTATATTAGAAAACTAAACCAGAATACCTGCTGTTTGCTGGTAGATTAATTTCTCTTTTTTGTATAATAACACTAAATTTGTAATGATGTATCAGGAATGGCCTTTGAAAAGTAAACTTGACCCCGAGATTTATGGCAAAGCTGAATCATTGATCACCACAGAACTTGTGGAGAAGGAAATCAGAGGCTGTATGACTGTCGATGAGGTAACATATGTATATAGACAAGTTATATACAAATTCCATTTTCAGTTTCTCGATATCACATTTTGTTCTTGCTTTGTCACTTTTTGTGTGAAAAGGGAACGATTTCATTAAATTGAAATGCAGGCGTTAAAAAGAAAGAAGCTCTTTATTTTGGATTATCATGATCTGCTCATGCCTTATGTAAACAAAGTGAGAGAGGTTGAAGGAACTACACTGTATGGTTCTCGAACACTATTCTTCCTCACAGAGAATGGTATACTGATGCCTATTGCCATTGAACTCACTCGACCACCTATTGATGACAAGCCCCAATGGAAGGATGTGTTTACCCCAACCTGGGATGCAACTGGTTGCTGGCTGTGGAGGCTTGCCAAAGCCCATGTTTGTGCTCATGATGCTGGCTTTCATCAACTTGTCATCCACTGGTAAGAATCTGGTACCCCAAACATTGCTCAAAACCTTTTTCGTAGAGCACTCATTGTTGTAACTTGTGTGAGTTTTGACTACATTTTGCTGTTATATTTTTCACAGGCTGAGGACTCATTGTTGTACAGAACCATACATAATTGCAGCAAATAGACAACTAAGTGCAATGCATCCCATCTATAGGCTTTTACATCCTCATTTTAGGTATACAATGGAAATCAACGCTTTGGCTCGACAAAGCCTCATCAATGCAGGTGGAATCATTGAGACCTGCTTCTCACCAGCCAAGTACTCAATTGAGCTCAGTTCTGCTGCTTATGACCAGCTTTGGCGCTTCGACATGGAAGCTTTGCCTGCAGATCTAATTAGAAGGTCTGTTATATATATGATGAAACTACGTACTACAGGATTTATTTCCATTGCATTCATTATGTGATATATGAAGGATTTTGATCGATTGGAAAATTCCAAAATTTAAATGAGACTCCATGGAATTTCAGCTAATAATTAACTTGTTAATTTGCATAATTACTTTCAGGGGAATGGCAGTTGAGGATCCTACAGCTGAGCATGGTGTGAAGCTAACAATTGAAGACTACCCATTTGCAAATGATGGTCTCATTCTGTGGGATGCCATTAAAGAGTGGGTGGCTGACTATGTGAACCACTATTATCCAGACCCAGCTCTTGTGGATTCTGATAACGAGCTTCAAGAATGGTGGACAGAAGTTAGAACCAAGGGCCATGCAGACAAAAAAGATGAACCATGGTGGCCTGTTTTAAAAACCCCAAAAGATCTCATTCATATTTTGACAACTATAATTTGGGTTACAGCGGGACATCATGCTGCAGTGAACTTTGGCCAGTACACGTATGCCGGATACTTCCCGAACCGGCCCACAATAGCCCGAAGTAACATGCCAACTGAAGATGCAAACGAAGATCGTTTCAAGATATTTATGAAGAAACCAGAAGCTGCATTGCTGAGGTGCTTCCCTTCTCAGATTCAGGCAACAAAAGTGATGGCTGTCTTGCACGTGTTATCGAACCATTCACCAGACGAGGAGTACATTGGTGAGACTGTGGAGTCGTCTTGGGCTGAAAACCCTGTGATAAATGCAGCTTTCGAGAGGTTCAATGGTAACTTGAAGAAGCTAGAAGGAATAATTGATGAGAGGAACACCAATATGGAACTGAAAAACAGAGTTGGAGCAGGGGTTGTTCCATATGAGCTTCTGAAGCCATTCTCTAGACCAGGGGTCACAGGAAAGGGAGTTCCCAACAGCATCTCCATCTAATTATATCTGTTCATGCATATATGCATGCGCGTTTTATTATTTGTATCAGTAATTAACTCTAATAAATCTGTATCAGTCGGTGATAACTGATACTTGAAGCCTAATTATCTCGATGATATATGGTTTCATTTCACCCCTCATTGTTTCTGGAAGCACATCCCCTGTTCCTATTTTCTCTATGCCCATTATGTTCCAGCAGTCATATCATGCCACATGTTATGTCACATATTTCTTGGTTGACAGCAAGCTAACGCCGTTTACAACTTTAAATCTATATCAGAAATAATCAGATAATTAATTGTAAAAGCTAAAATTCTCTCTCTATATATCTCAAACATGGGTATTGGGTACCATCGAAACCCAGATCCTTCTAACCTCTTATGATTGCGAAATTGATGGTAGAATTCCTTCCGAAAATGAACTTCCAACCCCCTTTCTTTGCAAAATTGATGGCAAAATTCTATCATCATAACTTCAGAAAAAAACATGATGGCAAATTGATTTTGAGAAAGAAACCAAAATTTTGGACTAATAGAAGATAGACCCATCCATCGATTTATTATTTTTCTATAGGAATATTAGTCTGACGCTCTCATCCTATTCGTATCTTGGGATTTTGAGTGATGATCGATCTGTAATGGGTGATACATGGAAGATATTCTGAGGAATGAGATTTATTTTTCTTTCTTTTTTTCCAGAGGTATGAACCAAGAAGACTAAAAAGATTATAGTCCCCAAATAGTGTTGGAATTTTGTAGGTCTGTACCATGCTTGAGCTTCGCTGAACAATATATGATGAACTGGGTGAGAGATGATGGAGTTCCGTTTTCTTTTTCTGCCTAATAATTATTTTTCTATTTTTGTTAAATGAGAAAGTTGTTTCAGTTGACAGAGTTAACTCTATGCTAATAGAAGGACAGATGTCGCATTATAATGGGCGGCACATAATGGGCATTGGGGAAATGGGAACAGCTGATATGCTTCCATTGTTTCTTTGATCGAGCCTAGCTAAGAGTGTAGCTTTAATTACTTAATTATTGTCAATGGAACAATCTAGGAAAAATGAAGGAGTATTGAACCAAACTTGCTTCTTGGTTTTCCCAAGAATAAATTAGTTACGATGTATGTCATTTCAATTGAGCTTCCATCAAAATATAAACCCTAGCCTTTGGCATTATCAGACCTGCTGAAAAAAGTTGGGCAACAAATCTGAAATAAATCCTTTTCAAGCAGACCTGCCTCATGTGTTACAAGAACTTGCATATATTTAAATTTGGTTCACACAATATATATATTAAAAAGAAGAAAGGTGAAAAAGAAAACAATTAAACAAATATGAGATAATTCCATTTCTGTGCCATCAGCTAGCTGCTGTACAATTATAAATTAATAACGTTATGACCGGCAAAAAATATTATTTAATCAAGGTTATAATTTATCAAGGTCAATTTTGCACTAATTCTTTATTGGGAAAATTTTAAAAACTGTATTTGACAAACGGTCTACTCTCAATTTTGGTGTTTCAAGTTTCAAAACAATCAAAGTGGTACATGACGTTTGAAAACCGGCACACTTTTAACACATGCCGTAAATAACACCGTTAACGATCTATGTACTTTCTCATTTTTTAAAGGGTAGTTTCAGATTTTCTCCATTCTCTCTTTCTTTATATTATGTTTTCTTTTTCTTTTTTTCTATTTATATACTTTTTTAATCTTGTAAACTCAGAGCATATATTCTCAAAGACTTTAATGTTTTCCCCTTACCTAGTTTCTTTGTTTATTATTCGTTATATTTGTAAGTTACTGGGTTTGGTTTTAATGAAAGACTCATATTCATCAAAAAAAGAAAAGAAAAGAAAAAAAAGACTTTGCTGCTCGTCCCAATTCAAGTAAAACTAGGACATAGCTTTCTCGCTCTAAGTTTCCTTACTCAATACCCACTGATATATATTCAAACCCTTTTCTTCCATAACTTACCAAATCAAATCATCTTCTAAATTCCTCATACAGTCCTACCTCGATCACTATTTTGTGTATGCTGAGTTTGAACGAGGACGAAAAAGAGAGACTACCATACTTTTTCCTTTCTTATTTCCCTCTCTTTATTAATTATTAATTTAATTATTGATTTTAATAATTTATTACTGCTAAATTAAGGAGTGACGGATTTGCCCCTCAAAGTTTAACGGAAAACACGTTAGATAATGGATAATGTAACGGTATGTATATATCTATTTTCGGTTGAGATTACAATTTTATGTACCGTTATGATTGTTTTGAAACTTGAAACACCAAAATTTGGAGTGGATCATTTGTCATGTCACTACCAGGACAAGTATTTTAGCCGACGAAAAAGTTTTGTCGGCCTATTAGCTTAATTCGCGGCTAAGATCTTAGCTCGTCGGCTAAAATTTCGTCGGGAAAAGGTCGTCGGCGATGACTTTAGCCGACGAAAAAAGAAAATGTCTTCGGTTATAGTCCCATAGTTTAGCCGACGAAAAACATGTCGTCGGTTTTTTTCCCAGACTTTAGCCGACGAAACAATTAAGATATTCGTCGGCTAAAGTGTGTAATAAAAAATTAAAAAATAACTATAGCCGACGAAATATAGTATGTTTCGTAGGCTAAACCTTACAAAAAATTAAAAAATAATTATAGCCGACGAAATATAGTCTGTTTCGTCGGCTAAACCTTAATAAAAAAAATTAAAAAATAACTATAGCCGACGAAATATAGTCTGTTTCGTCGGCTAAACCTTATAAAAAATTAAAAATAACTATAGCTGACGAAACATGCCATAATTCGTCGGCTAAACCTTATAAAAAATTAAAAATACTTTAGCCGACGAATATCTTCGGCTAAAGTATTTAAATATCGTCGGCTAAAGTATTTAAATATCGTCGGCTAAAGTTGCTGGTTTTTGAAAAAAAAAACTGCAGAAACTTTCGTCCATCTCCAATCACCACCAAAATTTGACAGAATCTTCCTCTCAACATTTCGAACAACTTTCTAGAAGAAGTCGAAGCCCAATTCTAAGCGTAAACAGGTCAATTGAATCAAAATATAAAAATCCCCAATTTTAAACCCTAAAAACTTCAAATCTTTGATTCTCCTCACACACACCGAATCGAGCTACCAAATTCTAAGGGAATGTAGTACTAATCAAACTCAACTTATCCATATATAGAACTCACCAAATGGTGACCTGAGGAAGGAGAAATTTGATCGACACCGAATCCGAACCGGCGGAGTTTTGGAGCTCGATTTATCCCTCACGGTGGCGCCACTCGATGCACCACCTGTCCAGCAATGAAGTAGAGACGACGGCGAAGCTTTTGGGATAAGTGTGGCGGTCTCCAGTGGCTTGACGGCGAAGCTAGGCCGAGAAGAAAATTCGGCAGGCGAAACAGACTTCTTACCATACACTTCTGGTAAAACTCTTATATAAAGAATTTTACCTAATGAAATTATTTATTTTCGTCGGCTAAACTCTTTTGAAAATTTTGGTTGAAAATTTTGAAAATTTTCCTCTAAATTTAGTTTACCGCCAAAAAAAATTTTGACCTTAGCCGACGACTTTTTTAATATCTCGTCGGCTAAAGTCTATAAATTCACGAAAACGCTCATATCTCCCTCTATATTACGTAGTTTGGTCAAAACTTTCACGTAGATGAGACGCAACCGCCCATATAAAAATTTTGAGACATTTACCTTCCGACGATAGGGCTCCCTATAGGGAATAATAACGGTAAATAGGGTTGACCGCTACTATTGGCACCGAGACGTTACCCGATTTACGTGATCTTTGAATCATAGTCGTATTTCACCATTCTGAACACATCTTATTTCACAAGATTTTTGATAATTTTGCTTTCTTTGTAGAGTTAACCTACTAAACAAGTTATACAACATTAGTAGACACGTTGTGATTCCGATGACTAAAATTTACAAACCAAAATTCGACCGTCAGATATGATCATTATAACGAAAGATGTCTATGGTAAAAAATTCAACTGGATCCGACAACGTTAAGGGCTCGATCGAAACGGTCAACTCTAATCGGAAATAAGAAAACTGCATTTTGAAGCCCTAAACAGACTCGGATGGCCAAAAAGGCTCATATGTCATGACAAAGCGATGAGTTTGACTCGTAGGGCCGTTACACTTCTGTAAAGGTATCACAATAGACAATCGGACACCGAACGCCAAATCTGCAGCATAGTAAAAACTTTGACCGACGAAAAAAAATTTCGTCGGCTAAAGTATAGTATAGCCGACGAAAAAATTTCTTTAGCTGACGAAATTTTTTTTTAGCCGACGAAAAAATAATTCGTCGGCCTGTTTTTTTTATTTTCGTCAGCTAAAGCCTTTCTTCTGGTAGTGTGTATTGTTCTTAAAATATACTGTAGCAATTTTACGAAATTCTACTGAATGATCTGGTGAGGGTAAGTGTAATGGATCCCGTAGGACTTTCTTGATGTTCATAATAGAACTGGTGCTCTGTGGATTGTGGGAGAGTTTGCTTCCATCGGGATTTGTTTTTGTTGTCTAAAAGAAACCACTTTATCAATGAAACAACTTTTATTAACATCATAGAATCATATATAGAATGCAACATGGTCTAGTTTAGTAGCAAATACTTCTTTCAGAATACTTGCTGAACGCCGATGTAAACAAACGGATCCGGCTCCTCTAAAGTGAGCAAACAGTGAAGTTAGTAAATTTCATAAAATCTTTAGCCTCCATCTAGTCTAATGGTTCAAACATATCCACATCAATTAAAAACATCAATTGTTGGATTTTTTATTTATGTATTTCTTTTCTCTAACAATTAACAAACTTAAAACAAAGAAAAAAAAAAAAAAAACTTTTAAACCTGTGTTCATAAACATGAGATCAAGCGAGTCTTCATATCTGATCAAAGGGTGATCGAATTCATAATGTATAACTTGATGTTTTAAGGTTTGAATAGAAAAGCTTTAGTTTCTTTATTGAAAGGAGGTTTCTTTAATTTAATTGGTTCATCTGCCATCAGCCTCTAGACTCTAGGGTTTGTAATTTGCATTCTATTTTGATTTCTGGAGATGATGGCCATATGGGTTTCCAATATAGTTTGTTTTCCTATCAATAATCGAATTGTAGGCATCAATCTCTTCAATCTTTCGAATTTTCCTAGCTTTTGGTTTATAAATCGATTGGAGTACTAATCGCAATTGTTCATGGATTGCAATAGTCTTATCGATGCGGAGTACTATGAAGCACTTATGTACCACGAATCTGACAATTTGCTTTTTCAAAGAGAAATTCATAGAAGCACAGGTTCCAGATAGAGCAAGAATAAAGATGAAGGTTGAATAATGAAAAGAAGAAGGAAAAAAAAAACAGAAAGATAGAAATTCGAATTAATGTTATTGAAAAATAAATTTTCAACATTCTCTAAGTACGTAATTGATGTGGATATGTTTGAACCATTAGATTACACTACCAGAAGAAAGGCTTTAGCCGATGAAAATAAAAAAATTTTCCTTCGTCGGCTAATTTAAAATTTTCGTCGGCTATGGTCAACTTTAAAATTTCGTCGGCTAAATAATTTTTTTCGTCGGTTATAGTCTGTGAACTTTAGCTGACGAAATTTTCAAAAGTTTAGCCGACGAAATTTTCAAAAGTTAAGCCAATGAAATTTTTAAACTTTAGCCGACGAAATTTTTAAAAGTTTAGCCGACGAAAAATATAATTTCGTCGGCTAAAGTGCCTTATATTTGCAGATTTGGACAACAACTCATCTGGAAAAAAAAAAACTATACGTAGAACCTTCAAACGCAAAAAAGTCGTGAAATAAGATATGACCAGAATGGTGAAATACATCTACGGTTGAAAAATCACGGTATTCCGGTAAAGTCTCAGTGCCGATAGTTGACTTACCCTTATTATTCACTATGTTGTAGATTTGGCGTTTGGTGTCTGATTGACTATTGTGATACCTTTCCGGAAGCGTAACGGCCCTACGAGTCAAACTCATAATTGCTATGATGTATGGGCCTTTTTGGCCATCCGAGTCTGTTTAGGGCTTCAAAATACAGTTTTTTTATTTCCGATTAAAGTTGACCGTTTCGATCAAGCCCTTAACGTTGTCGGATCCAGTTGAATTTTTTACCATAGACATCTTTCGTCATAATGATCATATCTGATGGTCGAATTTTGGTTTGTGAATTTTAGTCATCGGAATCACAACGTGTACTATTTACCGTTATTCGGGTTTATGGGGAGCCCTATCGTCGGAAGCTAAATGTCTCAAAATTTTTATATGGGCAGTTGCGTCTCATCTATGTGAGAGTTTTTCGTGTGGAAGGTTTGACCAAACTACATAATATAGAGGGAGATATGAGCGTTTTCGTGTGATAAGTAACGATGGATTAGGGTTGACCGTTTCGATCGAGCCCTTAACGTTGTCGGATCCAGTTGAATTTTTTACCATAGACATCTTTCGTCATAATGATCATATTTGACGGTCGAATTTTGGTTTGTGAATTTTAGTCATCGGAATCACAACGTGTCTACTAATGTTGTATAACTTGTTTAGTAGGTTATACAACTTTGTAAACCAACTCTACATAGGAAACAAAATTATCAAAAATCTCGTGAAATAAGATGTGTTCATAATGGTGAAATACGGCTATGGTTCAAAAATCACGTAAATCGGGTAACGTCTCGGTGCCAATAGTACCGGTCAACCCTATTTACCGTTATTATTCCTTATGGGGAGCCCTATCGTCAGAAGGTAAATGTCTCAAAAATTTTATATAGGCGGTTGCGTCTCATCTACATGAGAGTTTTTCGTGTGGAAGATTTGACCAAACTATGTAATATAGAGGGAGATACGAGCGTTTTCGTGAATTTATAGACTTTAGCCGACGAGATATTAAAAAAGTCGTTGGCTAAGGTCAAAAATTGTTTGGTGGTAAACCAAATTTGGAGGAAAATTTTCAAATGACTTTAGCCGACGGAAATATATGAAAAGTCGTCGGCTAAAGTCGAAAAAAAATTTGGCGGCAAACCAAATTTTGGAGAAAATTTTCAAAATTTTCAAAGGACTTTAGCCGACGAGCTACATTACTTTAGCCGACGAGTTTCATTACTTTAGCCGACGAATTTCACAGGTTTCGTTGGCTAAAGTCTGTTTCCGCCAAAAATTTCAGAAAATTTCAAACTTCCTTTTAAATTTTTAGCTCTCTCTTTAACCTACTCCCCTCAAACATCTTATCTTCTTCTTTCTCTCACCAAGAACTTCACCCAATAACTTTTTCTTTCTCTTCCCCACCGAAACAAACCCACTCCCTCTCTCTTTCCTCTCCCTCTTCTCCTCCTCCTCTCCCTCTCCTCCCTCTTCCAACTCCTTAGATCGATCTGGTTCCTCCACTCCCCGACTCACCACCTCCTCCTTTCCCCCATTTCCGCCTCCATTCCCCGACTCACCACCTCCTCCTCTCCCCCATTTCCGCCTCCACTCCCCGACTCCCCACTTCCCTCCTCCTCCGTCACCAGCGGAGCAGCACCCCCACTTGCAAAGTTCGTCAGCAGCTGCTTCGAGAAGAAGCTGCTCTTCCTCACATTCGTAAGCTGCTCTTCCTCCTCCTGCTCCACCTCCCTCGCCGCCGCAACCGCCGCCGTGTCCAACATTACCAGCCTCCCCCTCACCGCTTCCCCATTGCCTCTTAAGCAGCAGAAGCTCTCCTCCAGTCCCAAGCCCGACCCCAACAAGCCTCTTCCCCATTGCCTCGAAAATAAATAATTAATAAAATAAATTAATATTTGTTACCAAAAAAAAATTTAATTTTTTTTTATTATTACATACTTTAGCCGACGAATAAATGTTTCGTCGGCTAAAGTCTTGGACAATAGCCGACGACGTATTCTAGATTCGTCAGCTAAAGTCATCACCGACGGCCCTTTCCCGACGAAACCTTAGCCGACGAGCCTTCGTCGGCTAAAATATTAGTCGACGAATTAAGCTAACAGGCCGACGAAACTTTTTCGTCGGCTAAAGTGCTTGTCCTGGTAGTGTTAGATGAAGGCTGGAGATTTTATGAAATTTACTAACTTTACGTTTTACTCAATTTAGAGAAGCCGGATCCCAAACAAACAATGCTCAAATTTAAACAAATTAATAACTATAGGATGACTCAAGTTACACAACGGTTGGAAATTCATCTGAAATGCTTCTAACTTTTGTATACCGGATAAGCTTAACAAGCAGAATTTTAGGGCTCACTCGATGTTGTAGTTGTTACTTAGATTAGTATATACTGTGATGATATATGGACGCAGCGTCCAGAATATGGAGTCTGTAAATTGTCTTATGATTCAGTAAAATCATATGCTTTGCTGCATTGGAGAGGTATATTTCTAGATGTATCACTGCACTTGAACACATGAAACATACACTCATCTTAATGTTTGGGGATGTCTACCTATGTCTGTTCGGAGCTCCTCCGTCTCCTGTTTTACATGTGTCTGTGTCTGAGAGTAAGAGAAAAAATTTGCAGTGCAGTTCCAGCAACATCTCCACAGTCAAGTGCCATGCACTTGAGATTTTACTCTTCATCACCATAGGCAACAAGTTTTTTTTATTTTTAGATTTGATTACTTTTGATGGTTATCGAAAGCCAATGCATTTCCTTTCAAAAAAAGGAAAAAGGGAAAAACACTAATATCTCACTCAAAGTTCCAAGCTGTTGCTCGTTGTTGAAGGCCAGCTAGCTCTACAGAGACACTCCCTTACATGCTTGAAGATTTGGCAAGAGAGATAGCCTTTCCCCTCTGGTTTTATAGATTCAGAAAGATTTGCGGCTATCAAAAGTATAAGATTCTTGCAGCAGTAATTCTTGCATGAGTAGTACTGTCGTAGTATAACATTTAAGTGGTGATTATATAACACATGAATTGTAAGCAACAACCTTTTTTTGTGATTCAGACAATATATATACATACATGATTGAATAGAAGTTATATGGGTGTTGCTAGATGTACCCAGCAAACTCCTTAGTAGACTCAGCAATTAAAAATTATCCTGTATTTTTCAGTTTTGCCCTTGTTATAATAAACCCAGCAAACACAAATTCTCTTAGAGTCGGGTCAGAGGCATTAAAATTAAGAAGAAGAGATGTTGCAACGACTGCGTAAACACAACATCCTATTTAGGAGGCTGAAGTGGGATTTGGGTCATACCATCTTATCGTTGCTTTGCTTTGAGTCATTGAGTTGAATTGAAATTTTGTGATTAATTGCGTATTCATCTACAGATCTATTCATCTGCAGTGTCAATTCTTTGATTAAGAGACTTTTAGCCGATTTTGTTCTTTTTCTCCATTACCTGAAATATATTCTACAATTATATGTTTTAAGATGATCGAAGTTCCATACCTGTATTGATATGGGTGAGATATATGTAATGGGATGATCATTGAATTGAAATTTTTTTTTGAAGGCAATCGGTTCCGATATCCCACATCAAATTTTCTTAAAATTCTATACTTAGATCATGAGAATGCTCCTCCTGATTTCCTCCCCTAGATCTGTTCTCTTTCTGGTCTCAACGTGGTGTTAGAGATGATGTTTGCTGGATTTATTATAACAATGACAAAACTAAAAAATACAGGATAATTTTTAATTACTGGGTCTACTAAGAAGTTTGCTGGGTACATCTAACAGGACCCAAGTTATATATATAGTTCCCCTCTTCACTCTGAGATGTCAAATCCAATACAACAGAACATGAAAGAAATCCTTCTTTTTGTTAGTAAATGAACTTGTATCAAATCTTCGAAAAGGGCAAGAAGCCAGAAAAACAAAAAGAAAAGCCTAGGATCACAGACAGTTAATTGCATAAATGTTGCAAGCGAAACTACAAGATATAAACCATAAATGTTGCATTTGATATATTAGAGGAAATTAATGAAAATTAAACTTTAATCACGGGTGCTTCTCACTAGATCAACCAAAACCAAAAGATTGATATGGCCCGGTGTAGTTAGATAGGTTTCACTCTTCTTCTTGTCAATCATGTTATTGTAGTAACGTAGATTTCGAAATCTTCATTTATCAACGATTTTATAATGTTTCTTCATAAAGTTAAAAATTTCAATTTTATAATACTAAAAACTTACCAGTCTTACCTATAGTTTTTTTTTTCAAACATACTTGTATACTACAATCTTCAATTTGAATGCACCAAAACATCGATTTCTTTTACCAAGTCACGTATAAGAGTTAATCCATCAACCAACAATTTTGTATGAGATTACTTGAGCCATTATATTGCTACGTCCTTTTGGAACACCATTAAAGTAATTTCACCTTTTTTTACCATTATAGTGAACCCGTAAACTCCGTTAATTAACGGTAAAAGAAACAATTAGGGCGCGAGTCTTCTAGAATCTTTGACCACAAAATCAAATAATTAAAATTATTTCGAAAAAGTTGTTCTCTTTATTTAAATTTTCATTTCAGGTCAAAACCCTTCCTCTTCTCCACTCTACACTCTTCTCTCCTCACAACGGCTCTTCACCTTGAAACCCAACCACGCCGAGAGAGCTCTCGCCGCCGCCGCCGCCGATCGTCACCAAAGGTAACCTTTCTTACTCTTCATCTTCCATTCTCTTTTTACCGCTCCAAATTTACACACAGAAGCTTAGCTATCGCTGCTGTTTGTTTAAACTAGAAATCAAGCTCTAGCTTCAGCTCATAATTTGGGGGATCATTTTCCTTTTCTGTAATCTGTGCTCGATTTAGTCGATTCTTGCTAAATTTGTGGTCTTTTTGTGTTCGTTGAATTCGATTTCGGCTGCGACTAAACTAAGATTGAACAATCATTGTTATTTTCATGATATCATCTGCTTTGGTAAACCCTAGAACAAGCTTGGTGGTCTAGATTGTCACGCATTAGCTGGTTGAGTAGTTATTGTTCAGTTTAAGCAGATGCGAAACCCTAGCTTTACTGATTTGGGGGTTTTTGATTTGCTAGACTAGGTCTCCAAGTTCTAAGTTCTTCTGTTGTTTGGTTTGCTAGGAGTAGAGTAGAGTGAGGAATCTAAGCAATGGCGGACAACGCTGAGTTGAAATCGACGGTTCTCCTCGCCGATTCGGCAGTCGATGACCTGGAGCTGCCGCCGGAGGACTTGCGAGAAGTACTTGAAGAGATGTGTACCGAGGAAGCTCTGAGCAGGAATACAATCAAGATGGTGGAGGGTTTGTTGAGGGATGGCTTCATGGATGTGGGATTGGAGATTGGGACTAAGGTTCAGGAGACCAATGTGGTTCCCAGGGTGGTCACTGACACTGCCGTCATGGAGCACTACATCAGTGCTGCTGGAGACAGGACCAAGGATGCTCTCAGAGTGTTCAAGCACATGTCGGTTTTTGGGGTGGAACCAAATGCCTACACGTATGCCATCATCATCAAGGCTCTTGCTGCTGCAGACCTTAAGAAGAACCCCGATTTTGTTGGTTATGCGAAGAAGTACTTTGTGGAGATGTTGGAGAGGGGAATGCAGCCGAATGAGGAGACTTATGAGGCTGTGTTGGATGGCATTGGCCGCGGTGAGAACAAGGCCGAGGCTGAGGAGGAGCGCAGGGAGTTTGTGGAGGATGTGAAAGCAAAGGGGTTTCTGCTGGTGCTCCAGAAGGAGGCGGAGGAGATGGCTAATCCTCCACCATTAAAGTCTGAGATGGATATGCTTAAGGAACATGTGATGAAGGTGTTTGAGGATGTCATCAGAGACTTTGAGGACAAGAACGAGCAAAAGAGATTAAGACAGATGGCGGAGGATTATGACTCACTGAGCTCAGTTGCACATACTTTTTATAAAGGTTTGTCAAGTAAAGGGCTCACTGAGGAAGCCAAAGAGCTCTTTAAGCCTTTGTTGGAGACAGCCATACTTCCTGATGAGGCTGTCTTTACCATCGTCATCCTTCTTAGCAAGAGCACGGGTGATGGTCTGAAAGTATATGAGCATATGCTAGCTTATGGGATCACCCCCAGCTCCTGCACTTACAGTGTACTCATTGCGAAACTTTCTCTTGATCGCAATTTCATTGGGCATGCCAAGAAGTTTTACCTGGAAATGTTGGACAAGGGTATAAAGCCCTGTTTGAGGACCAGCTTGGGTTTGTTCAATGGCATTGCTTGCTTTGAGTCAGTGGAGAATGCCGAGGAGTTTCGTGAGCGTGTAAAGCCTAATGGGGACTTGCCCGATCCTGGTGAAGGCCGTGAAGGCCTTTTCACTGAGCTAATGAAGGCATATCAGTTGTATGGTGATCTCCAAAAGAAAACCACCGACAAAGATATTCAAGAAGTTATCCGCAAGATATCAGATGAAGGTTTCGAGAAACATGCAGCGAAAATGTTCTGTGCTATGGTTGAAGATGGCAATGTCGGTGAGGCAATGGATCTCTTTCAATCGACACCTGAGACTCGCATCAATCCCATGGTCATAGTCCACACCAATGTCATTGAAGCGTACATCAAATGTAACAAGAACAAGGATGCTCTCCAGACCTACCTGGACATGTTAGCTGCTGGACTTGCACCTAACTCCTACATTTACAGTGTTTTGATCAAGGGACTCGCTGTTGATGCCAACTTCTTTGGAGATGCCAAGAAGTATTTGATTGAGATGCTGGACAAGGGCATGCATCCAAATGCTGCTACCTACACTGCAGTGTTAGAAGGTTTTGCTCAGCAGGAGGACAAGAAAGCTGATGAAGAGGGAAAAGAGTTTCTGGAGGTCATGATGGCTAAGGGGTTTGTCCCTGATACCGAGGCTGTGAGGGAGGTGTTGAAGGGCAGACCGGCACCTGTATTTGACAGGGTCATGAGCATTATCCTTTCCAAGTTGGAGTAGTTATGCAGTATCATTGTTATTCTAGCAGCATTAGGATGAGGTTTTGGGCAGAGGAACTAGAAATTATGCTGTACTTGGTTTCAATAGGGATTTCATGCTGTTCTCTGTGATAGATTCTGAATGTTGACACTAAAGTAGTCTCTGGTGCTAATTCCATATGTTTCTGTATCTCTCATTCTGGTGTTTTGCATTTATTCATATCTTTTCACTTCTAGCTACACAAGATTATTTGCTGCTTACAGGTTGGGGTATGCAACAATAGATGCAAATAACAAATTGAACAAAATGCTATACCTTCTTTGCAATAATGCTATATCCAAGCAATCTGAAGTTGAGTTGGCTGTTCCTGTGATTTATGAAATCCTTGCTGTTTGTACTGTTTCTCTTCCCTTGAAACTTAACCACATCATCGTGCATATTTTTTACGTGAGTGTTGCAGAACATTATTGGGTTGCAGTCATCTCCATTGGAGTAGAAAGGAATGCTAGGTCCAGTATTGAGAACTGAGCGGTTAAAATAAAGTTCTTAACTGTAAATTGGATTACTGGGATTCTGTTTCTTTCATTCTTTCCTTTCTCATCAAGTGATGCATATCTCTGTTGACATACGTTTTGGTTTTACTTTGTATGGCCCTTGCCAACTGTTGGTTGATGTGTGAACATGTTAAATTTTTCAAAGACGTGAGCTTTGTAGCCCGAAGTAGAACTATTGGTAAATTTGATTAATGAGTTTCTACTCTCAAATGCAGGCATTTCACAGCGTGTCCTAAGCTGGTATGCAACTGCGATGGAGGATTACAAGGGAAAGCCATCAAGAAAATCCTATTTGGCCCTCATAAAGTTCAGGATCAGAAGTGCTTTTTCAGAAGTAATCGACCTTGCCTCACCAATGTTTCAGCAATTTTAGTGAATAGACAATCTTCAAAAGTAAAACAAGTCCTGGTGTTGATTGGACTCATATCTGTAATCCCATCAACTCCCTTGAAACCAACTCGAAACTTTCTCAAAACCAAAGTCCCTTTTTGTCGTACTTGTTGGTGGTACCAGTAGCATGGATAACATCCTTTGGGAATTTCACCCATTAGGTCATAGAGAGACTTGCTTGAGTTTGATCTGGTCATCTCTCCTAGTTCTTCCCTGTACACGCAATGCTTGCTTTTGACAACAACAACAACAATTTAAGGTGTTCTTAAAGTAGCTCAATGAACATTCGCTAAGTGACTGAGATGTCCAGCAATAAGAATACACATAATAAGCACTATATTCCTAAATTCTAAAAAGAAAATCGTCTCATAAAACCCATTGGAATAATAAGCACTTTATATAGAAGCTCTAATAACATTTGAGGCGTTTTTTCCGCATATGCAACCGACGGTCACGAAACCAAAAGCCATAATATCCTCTTCACCATGCAACAACTTCCTCTCTCTCTGCATTCGACATTGATGCCCCGAACATGGTGCACAGCTTCCACCCCTACGCTGCTGCCTCTGCCAGATTCCGGCAAATCTCATCAGTCCCCTTCAGCCTCCGAAAGAAGAAGGCATGGTGGTCAGAGATATACGATCCGGGATCCGAAACGGTGACGCGGTGGAACCACATCTTCTTCGTGATCTGCATCATCGGCCTTTTTCTAGACCCTCTTTTCTTCTTCCTTCCCATCATCGGCAAAGAAGGCTGCATGGATGTCGACCTCAAAATCAGCATCTATGTCACCTCCATCCGCACAATGGCCGATTTGTTCTACATTTTTCAAGTCCTCATCAAGTTTCGCACTGCCTTCATTAAGCCTGGCTCTAGGGTTTTCGGCCGCGGCCAGCTCGTTACTGACCCTTGGGCCATTGCTAGCCGCTACCTCCGAAAGGACTTCTCCATCGACCTAGCCGCCTGTCTACCAATCCCTCAGGTCACGGCATGCATGTCCTTATATTCATGTATAAGATACATTGATGCATATTTTGATGTTGTTAATGTAGATTGTGATTTGGTTCATAGATAAATGCATATATTGTATGCACCATCGATAAAAATGCATGTACTGTATGAGTTTATAGGAATTTCTACGGGCCTCCATGTATATCATAAACTCAGTTACAGATATAAGAACAAATTTGTTGTCATTGAAGTAAATAGAATTATTGTTTAGGTGATTAATACTACTAGTTGTAATTATTTCATATATATATGACATTTTTATAAGTTCATGAACAAATGGTTATCGATGTGGTAACTTGGTCTAATCATATATAATTATATGAAACTGATGTTGTAATTTTGTTGAAACTGATGTTGTAATTATATGAAACTGAGTTTATAATGCATATTTTTACGTTGTTAGTATTGGTTTGGTTTGTTGATGCCTGCAGATTGTGATTTGGTTTGTAATACCAGCGACGAGAAACTCGACAGCTGCTTATACTAACCATACGCTTTCGTTGATGGTTCTCATTCAATACATTCCCCGATTCATTCAGCTTTTCCCTCTGAACCGACGCATAGCTAAGAACACTGGTGTTGTAGCGAGGACGGCTTGGTCAGGGGCAGTGTACAATCTTGTTATTTTCACGCTAACTGCACATGTAACAGACCTGCATTTTCTCCTATTCGACGAAGAGTTAACTGGAAGCAAATAGCTGACCATTGTTGTTCTAAATTGTCAGGGCAGATTGTTGGATCGTCGTGGTATGTGTTGTCGGTTAAACGGCAGTACGAGTGTTGGAGTCAGAAATGCTTTGACGAACGAAATGGGACACACTCACCCTCCTGTAATCTTAAGTTTCTTGATTGTAAATTAAATAGTCCTGAACGCGATGCTTGGTTGAAGAACACAAAGGTGGTTTCAGACTGCGATGCTATAAAAGATGAGGGGAAATTTACTTTCGGAATGTTTAAAGAGGCGTTCAACAATGACGTCGCTTCTGCATCCTTCATTAATAAGTATTTCTATTGCCTTTGGTGGGGTATGAGAAATCTATGGTATGTCATTTTGTTATATTTTGTTACATATACACATAATATATAGTTGAAATGCAAACTGTTTGTGCTAATTCATGTGTTAAATCATTTCATGATATGCAGTGCATATGGACAAGACATTGAAAATAGTACTTACGTTAGTGAGACCTCGTTTTGTATTGCCATTGCGACAATTGGCCTCGTCTTGTTTTCGCATCTCATGAGTCAGATGCAGGTAACACTTGCATTGTTCTTTCTCAGATATGTTACATTTGGTTGCATTATTCTATCAGCTGCTTGGTAATGTTCTGGCAACATTATTAGTTACATTGCTTGAAGCAAAAAATGAGTCCAAGCTAAAGGAATACTGTTTAGTTTCTTGTTCCAAGTAAGTGTAACTTTCTCTATGTTCTGACATTGATGGCATGTATTATTTTCTGATTTCTCAAGACTTTTCTGCAATCTACGACGGCTAGACTTGAAGAGTGGAGGGTCAAAAGAAGAGACACAGAGGAGTGGATGAGGCACCGGCAACTCCCACCAGAGTTGCAAGAACGCGTGCGTCGGTTTGTTCAATATCAGTGGATTGCCACAAAAGGTGTTGATGAAAAAGCCATCTTAAATGCCTTGCCTTTGGATATACGACGTCAAATTCAGAGGCATCTATGCCTTGCCCATGTTCGCCGAGTAAGTCTTTGTTGTGTCTTGCCATTAACCCTAGTCTCATGGCAAATGAATGTGTATATTTCACAATGTCATATATGTAGGCACTTCCCAGCTTATTATATGTACATTGTAGCTCAATCAGTCGAACAAGTTGGCATCATTTACTGATTTAAAGGGTGGTTAAATTCAATTTCAGGTGCCCTTCTTCGCGCAAATGGATGATCAGCTCTTGGATGCCATATGTGAACGCCTCAAGTCATCCTTGAACACCAGAGACACGTACATATTTCGTGAGGGTGATCCGGTGAGTGAGATGCTTTTCATTGTCAGAGGGGAACTCGAGAGCGCCACGACTGATGGTGGAAGGACAGGGTTCTTCAACTCCATCACCCTAAGAGCCGGTGATTTCTGTGGCGAAGAGTTGCTGACATGGGCCTTAGTGCCTTCATCCAGTCTAAACCTTCCGCTTTCAACTCGGACTGTCAAGTCCCTCACTGAAGTCGAGGCATTTGCACTCCAAGCTGAAGACCTCAAGTATGTTGCGAGTCAATTTAAGCGCCTTCACAGCAAAAAACTGCAGCACGCGTTTAGGTACTACTCCCACCAGTGGAGGACTTGGGGAGCTTGTTATATACAAGTAGCATGGAGACGGTACAAAAAGAGAAAGCTGGCATTGGATTTGATAAAAGAGGAGGAGTACTATTACACACATGTTCTGGACCAAGACCCTGACTATAACAATGAATCAACTAGTGGTGCAGATGACGACGACGACGACGGTGGTGAAGGTCCTAGCAAGACCTCATCGCTGAGTAGTGCGGCAGAGCAGTTGCACATTCCACTCGGGCCTGCAATTTTGGCTTCCAAGTTTGCTGCAAACACCAAAAGAGGACTTCGCAAGGTGGCAACACGGCTTGATCATGAAGCAACGAGCAGTGCCACAATGCCCAAAAAGTTGTTTAAGCCTAACGAGCCTGATTTCTCAGAAGATAGCTAACCAGTGCTGTTGATCCAACTCAATTTTAAGTATCACGCACAGTAAATCTCATAGTGATTACTAATGAGTTTAACTTGATTAGGATACAAATTCTGACTTGTAAATTATCGATTATTATGATACGGTACATACCCATGTAGAGTGTGATACGTACTGTATCTTGACCAACGTACTTTTTATATGAAGTGTTGTGACCCATGCATGTAGCATACCACAAATCAATAAATGTGTTTTTGCTATACTATATATCATAGTTTCTCAACTACCCATCTTCATTCTTCACACATGCATGATAAAGTGTAGGGTATTTTTCACCAATGTCAGAGCTTCAACGACGGCGCCGCCGTCCCTTCGCGTTCAGCGGAAGAGGAGGGACATGTTGTGGCCATGGTAGATATGAAATTGATCGGTACTTTTTTTTTTTTTTTTTTGCTTGTCGGTTGGGGTTCAGAACAATATTAATGGTGGTTATTTTTTTTTTTTTTTTTTGTTTGGTATCGTCTAGGAAAAGGATATATTTGCTCGTATATATAAAAGGGACTCGAACATTCAGGGTCCGTAAACCCTAATCCACGATCCTATAGAACTATAGATATGTCGCAGAATACCGACTCTCTAAGTATTGTTCCCTCTTTTCTTTTATTCTATGACTTCTGATTCATCCATGTCTGTTGAAACTCTATACTTTTTTGCAAAACCGTAGAGTTTCTCTTCATCAAACTCTAATTTTGAATTGATCGATCTTGAGGCGTTCTTATTTCTTTGAACTCCCTTGTACAGGAGGAAGTAAAGCATGATACGAGTTTGGCATCCGTATGGTACCGGTGTAATACTTGTTTCATAATCGAGATTTATTTCATTGGCTCCTCCAATCAAGATTAAATGTCCTACAAAAAAATATTACCAGACGCTATATTCTATCTAGATATAAAATAAGCAAACTGAAACTTTTTCGTTGATTGCCTGTGTATATAAATGTATATAGGAAAATGGAGGAACAAGATGTCTAAACCTTGGTGATGGCCGAGAGCCATGCTCATATTGCTCTTCTATAGCAGTCACGAATTTGAACGAATGCAGTTTCATAATCCAAAGTGTGTTTGAATTCTTCATAAAAGAAAGACTTAAAGTGAATGAAAAAATTCCTATATTATTCATCGACAAAATTCAAATGAACTACAAAAAGGTAACGCAACTGATCGAACTCTAGAATTATACATACATGATTTATCGCTTTACTCTACATGCACAAGATTAGAGATCAATTTCTATGCTTCTTATAACTTGAAGATATCAATCAAATTCAGATTGTTTAGTCATCCAAATTTTGCAAAAGATAAATGGTTTATCTTGGTAAAACGAGTTAAGATGTATTATTTGGCTAATTATATTACTAAACAGTTTATGCATGATATATATTTGACTACTGATCTCTAAGAATGGATGTTTCTCACAAGTGTTTAAGAACACAAGTAATCAACTACAAGCTTAATTTGTTTTAACGTTTTGGATTTGTTATTATTGTGGTACAGATGTTGGTGATCTCGTTGGTTATTTCCTTCCAAGTATGTCGACTTACTTAATAAGAGCGCAGGAGATTATCAGCTTAAATAATGATTATTTTAGCCAGATCTATTTTCGGCTGAATTGAAACAGTAAGAGTCTCGTCTCAGAAAATATTCAATTGTTATAAGCCCCATCACCAATAGATTAGTTTATTTTTTTTCTCTTGTGAATACCCCACAAGGGGATATATATGTTAGAGCAACTCCAACAACTCATGTAAAGATAGAATTATATATGTTTTAGAGGGAAAACACTATTTTTAAGCTCCAACAACTCATGTAAAACATTCTCTATAATACGAAAAGTGAGAAACATATGCTCTATCAATGTTCTAAAAATCCCCGTCTAAAGCCGATTAATCCCCGCCTAGGCATTAGGCGGTACTTCACTGTTTCTGTCTAGAGAGCTAAAAAACCAATTAATCTCCCGATTAACCTGTCTAGACGCTAGTCACCGGTTGTCCGCCCAACTAACGCCTAACGTTTTTTAGAACATTGTGCTCTATATATATCTATAGAAACTTTAAAATTTGTATATTCAAGAAGAAATTTTTTAAATTTATTGCTTGCCTTTTAGAATTCACTCTCTCTCCTAAAAAAAACATCATAAAATTAAAACATTAACATATGATTTGGGGTTTGATTTGAATAAATATATAATATTTATATAAATTCATTAAATTATACAGAAAAATAATAGCTCCTCTTTAATAGAAGAGTTGTTATAGATTTTGTGTTTTCCTCCTCTTTAATAAATAATTAATACAAGAGCTATTGGAAATGCTCTTATGCAGTTCTATCCAGATGATCTAAAAGTTCTTTAATTTTTCTGTCCCCATTACTCATGAAAAGATAATTACATTACAAACGTTTAAGGTATCTAATCGAAAACAATCAAACAGTCTAGTATTATGTGTCCAAAACTATGCATTCGTCACTATAATGATGTTGAACATTTGAATCATTTCTCATTAGTTAATTGTATAGATGATACAACTGAATGAAAAAGAAAAAAGAAGATGACCCCATATACATATTAAGTTATAAATCTGAAGTAAAATAGTAAACATGATGAAGTATAAAATGTAGAGAATGAGAGATAACAAGAGAATCATTATCTTATTCATTGATAGGAGCCCTTTATATAGGGAATTACACAATACCAATATGGTAAGGATATGAATACATAGATCTAGTCTAATTACATATCCTATTGACATAAGGCCAAGACACACATAGAGAATATCCTAGAACACTCCCCCTTGTGCCGCGCTCTGATATGCCGATGGTGCTGATCTGTTGCCTCGTCAAAAACCTCGTCAAGTCACAAAAACCCTGTGGGAGAAAAACTGAACCTTAATCGTAGGAGAAAAAGAGTACAACGCACCCTTCACATTGATAGTGACATGTATGTATGTGCTATAGACTCCCCCTGAAGTTCGCACCTCCCCCTGATCTTTACATCAATCATAGGGCTCTTCTTGATTCTTACTAATCACGGAAGTTTCAACAACTTAGCATGTCAATGCTTTTTAACATGTCTTCAAATGTGGCATTGGGCAATGATTAACTAAATCATGCCGTATTGTCCTCAAATGATCTTTTACACTTAGATCTTGAGGAGAAGGTCGCTTGTGAACTCAAAACATAAGTTTGTGCAGGAAATCAGATTTCCGCGCAGCATGACCTTCAATTACTAGAACAGTCGTAACTTCCTCTAGGAAATACATATGAACGAACCGTAAACGGTTTTGGAAACTAGACTCATTTAGCTTTCCAACCGTATATTACACAAATTCTGGTTCATCAGGATCTGTTCACAAAGTCCCGTCGAAGTTGACTGTTTTGCCAAAATCAGATTCTCGGACAGATTCGTCCTACTTTACGAAAACGGCCATAACTCACTTAATATGATAGGTATGATCAAATGGTTGGTGTCTCTGGAAAGTAGACACATAGACCTTTCCAATGGTACCAATTTCACCATTTTTCAGTGAGTGAGATTTCCTATAGGTCCCGTGGAAGTTGACCTACAAAACTTGGCAGATTCTGATTTCGCTTTTGATGTGTCTTTCTTATATAGGGATAGAATAAGCCTCAACATTTCATACCATTAAGTATTGAAAAAGGAGTTACTGCCATTACATTGACATTGCGTGGGCGCATAGCTACACTTAGCTTTACAACTTTTCATAGCGAATGAGATGTCAAGTCTTTCGTATTGTGTTGAGTACATTGATGCGTCTTATTGTACTTAGATTGGAACTCCATCTCTTAACACATATTTGTCATCTTGCTTTAGATAAAACAACGGATCTCTCTTTAGAGCAAAGACCTTGACTAATCATGGGAGTATATGTAGGCCTCACTAGTTATAGAGCGCCTAACTAGTTATAGAGCGCCTAAGCCGATTGATGGAAAATCATCATCAATACAGTCATCGAGTGCCTTATCGAGACAATGTCTTCCCAAGATCTTTTTCTTCGGATGTTGATACATATTGGCATCTCTTGATCCATCAAGAGTCCATGTAAATCTGGAATGAACACGTAAAGACATAATTCACCATATCCCTTCCAAATCAAGTAGAGTCCATGTGCGTTTCAATACATTTAGCAAACGCATGCTCCTGTGGTTTGGAGCCACTTGATTCGGATGAATGAAGTCCGTTTAAGATCTTCATTTATATCTCTGATCCCATAGAGATGTTATTATGACCACATTCATAGGCTGCATGTTCAGTTATTCGGAAACTACCAAACTGACAAAGTAGTGGAGTTCAATGACATCCATTACGAGAGCATATCTCATCGTAGTTGATCCCAGTGCGTGTTAGTGAAAGACCTTGCGCCATAAAGGTGAGTCTAAAGCTCTTACTCTCACTACGCTAT
>NC_020495.1:3272230-3273603 GCF_000184155.1 Fragaria vesca subsp. vesca | reverse complement strand
CGATTTAGCATCTAGAAATAACATCTAGCCGAGCTCAAGGATTGGAGATCCGTTTCAATCCTGCCGAGCTCAAGGATTGCAATTTCGTGTCAATCCTGGTACACAGTCACGAGCTGTAATACAACAAAATTCAATGATGGTGGGTCGTAGATGAATAGTAAAGTTGCATGCAAATATTGCATATAGCCCCAAGACGCAATAGAAAGGGTGGTGCGCATCAATAATGTTTGAGCGACAAGCTAAAGTTGCTTGGTCGTAGCCTCGGTGAGACCGTATTGCGTGTGAACATGGGGTACATGACACTTCAACTTACATCCCGATGAACTTCTTTAAAGAATGGGTAGTGAGCCTGTAAAAGTATAAGCAGTATAAGCAGTAGATAATAGTGTAACACGTGACCAGTGTGTTAACACGTCAACCAACACCATAAAGCATAAAAAGGTGTCCGCAAGTTGGTTGTATCTATCTACATAGTTTGATGTAAGAATATAATGTTCACTTTTGTATTATTTAGCGTAAGAGGGTCTCACTCCTTATTTAGCTAAAGAATAAGCTTTCAAAACGAGCAATGAGCATTGCAGGGGGCCAATGGGACATCGAGGAAAGGCCGGTGCACCTCAATTGCTTGAGGAATTGACCGGACGACCTCTAGGAAGTTGGAGTTGTGTTCGGGTGACGTCAATGTCCCCCGGGTCACCACCATGCTTCATGGTGATGCTAGATCTCAAATGTCTTCGTTTTGAGCGGAAGAATGGATGTCCATGAGAATTTCTCAAAATTTGGACCATTATATCTCTTCCAGGTTGACCAATTTGGTCAAACCAAAGCCTATATGAGTCGGTGTCCCAAATATCATGTTTGGCGACAACATGAGATTCGATATTCGAATCGTAGTGACATACAGTTCACTAGATTGACTCATGAATTTCTCCAAGATGCGCTTCAGTTCGCATTCATGAGGAGGTATACACAAAAGAATTCTTGTTCATTCTCACAATGAGTTTTTAAATGAAAACCATTAGCATGAATGTCTTTAAAGCTCAACATGGTTCCTTAGAATGTTGTGGATAGTTCCACTATCTACGAAGCACTCAATGTCTCTATGAGACATAACTACAAGGAGTAGATAGGCGAGTAAATAGTTCTACTTGAACCATTTAGAAGGATTGAAAGAAGCAACGAAAAGCTGCAATCCCGAGAGTGCATAAAAATTTTCGCGCAGAATGACCTTTGCGCACTAAAACAGCCATAACTTCTTCGTTAAAATAGATATGGACGAACCGTGAAAAGTTCTGAAAACTAAACTCATAGAGCTTTCCAATGATATAAAGCTCACTGTCTGGTTCGTCCGGAGCTGTTCACAAAGCTCAAAC
>NC_020495.1:3268107-3271089 GCF_000184155.1 Fragaria vesca subsp. vesca | reverse complement strand
GTCTAATAACTCAACAAGGAGAGTTATATGAACGTTTCGAGAAACGCTCCATGAGTGCATTCCACAGTACTTTATGGTCATTACTTTTTGCACAGATTGCCATTGAAGGCTTTTGTCGATGTGGCATCTCGGCATCTAGGCTTGTTAGCCTGGGGGTCAAAACATGTGGTTTAATCCTTTCCAATGAAAGGTTCCACAGATACCAAGCGAAGATCCGCCTTAGGCATCTAGTACGTCAAAACTCAAAGGAGCAGAATGTTACATTGCTCTTGCATACAAAACCAAGCTGTTATGAGACTCGATAGAGGTCACAAACAATGCTTTTAATGGTTTGTCCTTCGGATTAATCATACACAATCCGGAAAAGCCACGAATTGATCAAACACAATTCGGAAAAATGCCTCGGATTGATCAAACACAATCCGGTGAAAAGTCGGGGTTGATCAAACACAACCCGGACAAAGAAACAAGAGTGATCAAACACACTCTTGACCCGCGAATAAAATTCCGGGATTTGGGTACATGCACGCATAAAATCCCAAGCATAGAATGGAGATGGAGAAGGGAGGAAAGGATTTTATCCTCCTCGAGTTATTGAACTTGGAAAAGTTTAAGGTTTCAAAAAACATACATTTCTAGAGGCTGCCGAGAGGAGAAATAACGTTTCGCCTACTTATACTTTGAATTTGGGGCTGAAAATTTGATAGGAGGAGCAGCTCTGGATGAGGAAGCTGCTGTCAAAATTTCAGGTTGATCGGAGCAAGGAAAGGTGGTGAACCGGTGGTCGGTAGCGGCGGCGGTCTGGAATCTTCCGGCGGCCGGTTCTCAGGGTGAGACCGGCGGCGTTGGATCCGGGGCGGAGAGAGCTTTCTGGGGATATAAAATTCCGGCGGAGGGCAGTCGGAATTTTGGTCAGAAATCGGGAAAATCAAGGCTGCCCGATTTTAGGGTTTAGAAAAAAAAAATGGTGGGCTATTGGCTCTAGGGTTAGAATAAAGTGCATGATAACGTGATGAATTATAAAGTGTAGAGAATGAGAGATAACAAGAGAATCATCATCTTATTCATTGATAGGAGCCCTTTATATAGGGAATTACACAATACCAATATGGTAAAGATATGAATACATATATCTAGTCTAATTACATATCCTATTGGCATAAGGTCAAGGCACACATAGAGAATATCCTAGAACAAAACAAACAAATGTTTTTTTCCTCTATAACAGATAGAAAAATATCCGTGAAGTGGAGGAGATATCAAAAAGGGTGTGAAGCTTGTACTAGGACATGTAATTATTCTACTTCTGTTTGGAAAACCAAAGTATGTATATATGTTCTTTGTCAAATACCTTGTTTACAAATTCTATAACATGATCATATGCCCCTTTATGAAAGTCAAGTTTTTTGCTTATTTTTTTTGTTTTTTCGTTGCAATTCACCTATATCAAGCTTTTTGTCCTTCCATATACAGTATAGAAACAAGAGCAATCTTGGCACATGAGTTGATGCATGCCTGGTTCTACCTTCAATGTTTGAAAATGAACTTTTATCTTTAAAGTTTACTGACTTATGTACTTATTTGGTTGATTTATCTGTTAGTGATCATCTATAACATGTGTTCTTATTTGTATTTAATTAATTGATAGGAATACCATAGGAAGCAGAACGAAGCGTTGTAGAAGGTATTTGCGAAATGATGTCTTACAAATGGTTGGAGTGGTTTCCTTACAGTGGTCTTGATAACCCGCACAAAACCAATCAGCAAGTTCAACATACAAGAGAGTTAAAATAGTTATAGTAGAAAAAAAGTGGTGTCGAGGAGACGAGGTTTATGGCCTATGATTCACATATGCTATGCGAGCTATTGAAACATATGGTTTCAAAACCACCCCTCGAGATCATGTCGTAAAAGATGGAACTCTGCCACCACCTACATGCTCCATAACCGGTCTCAAAACCACCCTAGATCATGTCGTAAAAAATGGAACTCTGCCACCACTTGCATGGTCCACCGCCGCATCCACCATCCCCAGCACCAAGGTAATGAGGAAGAATACTGGTATCACTCCAGTAACTTAGTTTTGTCAGTTATGATGGACGGTGACTGTGCAGAGGAAAGTTTGACATCTCATATCTGAGTTACTGACAAAACTGAGTTATTACGACATGGAATCGCCGTCACAGTTATTACGACATCTTATTTTGATGGTAATATCATCACTGTTTTCTTTGTTAACACAATTTTAGAATAGCCGTCGATTGTCAATGAATTATTCTAGTAACATAAACTATGAACAACTAGTACAACTGAGAAATGTTGTTTAGAGTTCATAACTACAAAAGTAATTTTGAACAAAGATAACATATACAAATTTTTTTTCTCGATGAAAACATATACAAATGTTACAAATGAGACTATCTTGGGAGTCTTGTATGATATGTATAAATTTTTTTTGTTTTCCGCGTCTTATTCTCTCTCTATGAGATTGATTGACTGAGAGAGATGATGATGAAGCAAAAAAGAACCACAAAAAACGCAAAGAAAGTGAATACACAAATAAAAGAAATTTTAGGTAAACCCTACATTAGAAAATGGTATTTTCGGTATTACAGATGGGTGAACAAAATAAAATTGAAATTAAAAATAATTATGTAGGGTGAAATAAGCATCTTGGGTAAACAAAGTATTTTGTAGGGTGGCAATAGCAGCACCCTTGTTTCATCATGAACATATTTACATCTCCTAAAAAAACATTGAGAAAAAAAAAACAAACACATATTAACATTTTTTTATCTAGAAGAACAACATTCCAATTAGTTCATTTTTGTTTCCGTTTTGTACATCACATTTTCTATCGGGTTTTGCCCATAGCAGACCTATATGATATCTGTAATATCCCACATCGGCCAAACGGAGAGGGGTGTTACAGGTTATGTGTGCTGTATATGTACATGCCCACCACCAACCTAATACGAGGCC
>NC_020495.1:3243155-3267886 GCF_000184155.1 Fragaria vesca subsp. vesca | reverse complement strand
AGGATGTGACAAATGGTATCAGAGCCACTCTGCCGTGTGGTGCGAGTGTGCCGACGAGGGCGTCGGACTCCCAAGGGGGGTGGATTGTAATATCCCACATCGGCCAAACGGAGAGGGGTGTTACAGGTTATGTGTGCTGTATATGTACATGCCCACCACCAACCTAATACGAGGCCTTTTGGTGGCTCAGCGGCTTCGGAAGGGATGGGTACTCCGAGGTTAAGCATGTCGATGCGAGAGCAATCCCAGGATGGGTGACCTATTGGGAAGCTGCTCCTGAGCTGCCGGAAACAAAACCGTGAGGGCCGGGGGCCCAAAGCGGACAATATCGTGTTACGGCGGAGCGGGTCCCGGGATGTGACAATATCCGTTACGCATCTATCATTGCTTCATTCATACAAACTCATCTATTTCTCTATTTTTCCCAAAACAGTGTTTGTGAGTGCTCCTCCCTCAGCTCTCGGCGGTAGATTCGGCGGCCCTGACCCCTCACGAGTTTTGCATGGTCTTCGAAGGGATGACGCGATCTACAATCCTGTGATTCCGGTATTTCGATTTCTCACCATCTATTCTATTTTTGAATCTGGTTACTTTTTAGATCTGATTTGCACGGTATCTCTGGAGATCTGATTTTTCTAGGTAAGGTTTCTGCTTCTGTATTTTGAATATTACTGTTTATTATCTGTTAACATTTATTTAATTATGAATATGGATACTTTTAGATTTGAATTTTCTAGGTATCTCTTGTGATCTGATTTCTCGCTTTGATTTCTCAAGGTTTCTGCTTCTGATATTTTGAATAATATTGTTTATTATATGTGATAATGCTATAAATTGCTCTTATAATGTAAGCAGATAGTAAATTTGTGATAGCTAGACTGATTATGTTAAATTGTTTTTTTAGAACAACTGTTGTTAGATTTACTGATTTGATTACATTTAGGATTAAATTCAGTTTAACTCCTTGAACTTTAGGGCTAAAATCAGTTTGGTCCATGACTTTTTGTTTTAATCACGTTGGTCCTTGTACTCTCAAATATCATCAACTAAGTCCAAAATTTTAATATGGCTCCAAAAATAATATCATTTGCTGACGTGAAACTGACATGGGGATCCACATTTGAGCTTTTTAATCTACAAAAAGGGCAAATAAACATTCTAACGATGAAAAAACGTCATTTTTGAAGGACCAAACTTACCCATTTTTGCACTAAAATTCAAATTTTGGACTTAGATGATGTCATTTGAGAGTACAAGAATCAACGTGATTTAAAAATAAGATAAATGACCAAACTGATTTTAGTCCTGAAGTTTGAAAGGGTAAACTGAATTTAATCCTTACATTTAAGTCTATCTTAATTTGACATAGTTTTTTCAATCTGAATTGCCTATTGAAAATTAAAAGATGATGTTGAAATCCAATATCTGTGAAAGCTAGGTCATAGTTTTTTGTGAGAATTTGTGGTTGATAATAAGTTGTATTAGGGCATCTCCAACCATCCTTTCTATACTCATACCCATACTTATATTTTGAATCACTCAAACCCATTATTATTCAAACCCATATTTCATCTCCAACCATTATATCAAAACTCATACTCATACCGAAATTTTAATCATTTAAAAACAAGATTTTCATTCAAATTATTTAATTTTCGGCCTTATCATTCAATCTGGGCCGATCATTTTTGGACCGTAGGAGGGTCAGAAGAGAGCTCACGTGGGTTCAGCCGCAGGTGTGCAGCTCCGGTTCCACCCCTGCGTCGCGCGTCTCCAGCTCCCGCCCGTTTTTCTGTCTTCTAGCGCGCGTTCTCCACAGACGAAGCTTGCCGCGCGTAGCTTCTATCACTGCCCAGTCCTTCACGTGCAGCTGCTGGCTTCTACTGCCATCTGGGTCCCGTGCCTGCACGTTTGGGTTTCCTTCTTGCAAGTCAACCCATTTTGGGTCGCCTGTGTAGCAGGAACCCATAATTGGGTATGGGTTTTAATTGTTGGAGATGGATTTTTATGGGTTTTGAGTTTGGGTATGGGTATGGCAACTCTTGTTGGAGATGCCTTTAGCTAGGATTGTACTTCGTGAGAATTTGTGAATCTTCCTACATAAAAGGTAGTTGTTTATGGTGTAGTAGTGTTTAGTACTGTTAGCAGTGTGATATCTCATGAACTCCCATGTCTCATTCTAGTCGTTCATTCCAAGCCATGTGTCATCAATATATAACTCCTAGCTCTTTGTATAATTAACTGTACTCAGCTCTATTGTAGTACGATTGATGAGTTTCTAAACCAGTTTGATATTTCTCTCTTAATTTTACTAAATTTTCATGGTATTAAGAGCTAGGTTCGATCGAGATCGAAGTTTTTCGCCGGCGACCTAGAGTTTCACTCTTCATCGATATTCGATCATACTCACTGTTCTTGCGTGCTTCGGTGTTAGACTATCATCTCTGAGATAAGTTTTCTGGAACTTTGAAGAAAAAAGCTAGATTCATATGTTGATTGAATTGTTTGATCTAAAAGTATTTGACGTGCTTCGGAGTCTTGGATTTGCACAATATCTGTTCGATTACAAATTTCTACAAGTTTTAGTTACTAAATTAGAATAGTGAACTTTGTTGATATATGTCAGATATTGAAATCCTAGAATTTGGGGATTTTAGTCCAAAGGCTCTCTTTGTTATGTTTTGTTGTTTCTTCTAGTCGTTGATCGATGAAAGATTGGTGAAACAAGCTACAATTGATATTTTCCTAAGATTTCATGTTATAGGATTTGTTGATTGTTGAAGTACTCTATTTGCAAGAAGTTTGGCTACAGTGAAGATTTAAATATGCTCTTTCAAATTGCTTAGACATTTATTACAAGTTGGGCATACTATAAATTTGTTTTTTCTTGAACTTTGGTCACTGCATAGTCCTTGTTTTTGGCTTCTCATCATCTACTTGATCTTATGGAATTAGTGAAATGCATTGGTAACATACAGAAAGAAATTGCATAAGCTAGTAATTTTTGGAGCTTAGTGTTGCTCATCAAATACTCATTAGAGCTCTATAGTGGTGAAAGTTGAATTGTGTTGTCATTTCACTCAGTCAAGTCATTATTCTATGGCTTACCATCATGGATATATAACAATGTTCACTTAAGCAGTTATCTGCTTTCCAATTTCTGCAATCTCATTCTTGTCCGCTTAGACAAATCTAACTATGTTACATGAAAGTTTTTAGTAGAAACAATGTTAAAGGGTTGTGGCTTGATGAGATATATCGACGGATCATTCCCTTGTCCTCTAGAGTACATGAATATGGAAGAAAATGGGGTTGCATCTGAAATAACAAAAGGGTACATGAATTGGGTGCAAAATGACTCTGCTGTTATGTCTATGCTTGCTGCTACTTTGTCCAATGATGCTCTCTCCTTCGTTATTGGAAGCAAGTCTTCTAAGGAAATTTGGTGTCGGCTTAAGGAGAAATATGTCGATGATTCACGGTATAACATTGTGAATCTCCAAAACTCCTTATACAACATCCAAAAAGGGTCAGACTCTATTGACATGTACTTAACTCGAGTTAAGTCAATATGTGATCAGCTTGCTCTGATGGGGGTTTATATGGATGATGAAGATATAGTGATCTCGGTGCTTAACGGTTTGTCCTCAGAGTTTGCTACCATAAAAGCTATAATAAGAATCAAAGCACTGAGCTCATCTGTTTCAATAAGAGACTTAAGGTCTCTTCTATTGATTGCTGAACATGAGATTAAACAAACAATGAAGTCTAGTTTTGAGAGGTACAAGACTGAAATGATGTCACAAGGTGATAATTTTAAAGGGTCTACTCATGTTACTAATGCCAAATATGATGGTGGAATTCAATGCAAATGAGCATTCAATGATATACCTCCATTGTGTTTCATGCCTACAAGCTCAAGTATTTCTGCTTCTGCAAGTCTTTCTTTATCATCATTGGCTGCTATGCTTGCACAACATAATCATGTCAACTCATCTCAGGAAATGCAATATGGGATTTCAAATGCAGGAACCCCATCAAAAGGCTGTTTTCCATCTCCATATGTTGGTAATTGTTCTGTTATGTCATCTACTTCACATATTGCTGCACCAGATATTGGTTTGGTGCCTGGTGTTGCCAAAAATTCTATGGTTCCTAATATGCCTGCTGCTATGGTATCTAACATGACTGTTGTTATGGTTCCTAATATGCTTGTTGCTATGATTCGTAATGTGGATGCTACCATGGTTCCTAATATGGTTTCTAACATGACTGTTGTTATGGTTCCTAATATGCATGTTGCTATGATTCCTAATGTGGATGCTACCATGGTTCCTAATATGTTTGCCGACAATCTTTACAATATTTCACCTGCCACTTCTATTGTGAATCACTACAATACTCCATCTTCTAGCTTCACTACACACTTTGGGGTACCACAACACATTGTGATGTCAAATATAGCTTTAAAAATGCCGAATGCTTCTACAAATAATGCTTATATAAATTGTCAAGCCATGCCCTCATCTTCGGTCAGTGGTGTACCTCAGTCAGTGCCTAACTTTGAATATATGATTCAAACTCCGGTTCCTCTGTCTATTATTGCATCTACACTTCACGGTGGTCGTCTTCAACATAGTGATCATTCTCTTCCATTGCAAAATAAAAAGGTCCCTCTGCAACAGAATAGTGATGTTCTTTCTAGTGCAAATGAAAAATTCTATCAGCTGCCAAATGATTTCTCTCAAAATGCAAGCTATTTTCAAAGTGTAGGTCATCAAACCTCAATTGGTGAATTTCAGCAAAATCATGGTGTTCAACTTAATGCTATTTTTCTACAGCAACCTAATGAATTCGTACAACCACATGAGTCTATTTTTCAGTTAAACAATAGACTTATGCAGTAACCTACCTTTCAGCCAACACAACAATATTATGGAGGATCCTTTCAGAATATTGCTTTGAGCTCATACGTGAAATGTCAAATTTGCAGAAGGTCTGGACACATTACCACAATGTGCAGATTTAAAAAGCAGCTAAGAATCAGCTTTTCTCCACCCAAGTCTACTTCCTTTACTACTACAAAGTTTGCTTCCATTGGTGCTAAGAAAAGTCTATGTACTTCCATGTCACTCATTACTCCTGGGTGAAACATCTGATCTCTTATCTCGATATTGATATTTCTCTGTCAGCTTGAAGCTTGTATATAATCATCAAGCTGAGGAGTTGTAGTACGATTGATGAGTTTCTAAACCAGTTTGATATATTTCTCTCTCAATTTTACTAAACTTTCAAAGTACTAGTATATATTTGCTCATAGTTAAATTTACTGCTGAACTTACTGGTATTGAGTATCAGACAATAATATTTAATGCTATCTCTTTAGTTGTCACATCGTAATCTGAAACTTATGTCTTATTTCTATACAAGCCTCTACTCGTATCCTTGCCAAGTATGAGATGCCAAACTTTCCTCTGTAGAGGAAAGTTTGGTACAGTCACGGAGTCTACTCCATGTCGTAATAACTCAGTTTGGTAATGAGGAAGAATAACGGTACCACTCAAGGATAAGAGCACTGCATAGGACATTAGACCCCTGCACAATTAGAGTCATTGCAAATATGTGTGAAAGACAATTCATAACAAGCTTAGGCCACTCGACCATGAAAGGGAAAGCAACTGAACCTTTTAAAAAAACACAAAAATCACATACCAGTAACCAATTACTAAACATATTAACTACATCATTATTTCCCTTGGATCTAACTACATAGTTTCTTCAAAAAAAAAACTACATATAGTAAACTTATGATATGATTTGAACACAGACAGATAACAATCTGCAATCAGGATGGTTACTACTTCTATCTGCCCAACACACAATATAACAAGTTCAAGGATGTTAAAAATTTAACATTCTAAAATAGATTTCAAAAAACCATGAATTTTGATCCCCAATATACCCAAAGGACTGAACATAATGAACATTTTAAACAAGAGCATAAAATTCTGCCTGCAGTTCCACACATTCTAAAAAATCATGTCCCAATATATATTCAAAGGACCAATGCAGTTTCAAAAACTCTCAAAAATAAATGTCCTAGCTTTCACAGATCTTGGAATTCAGGAACTGATTTACAACCTGCAATACATGGGCCCTGTTTCTACAAATTGAAAATCTAGCCTAAAGAAAACCATTAAAGACAATTTTAATTGCAAATTACAATATAAGAGAAATTACATTATATGAGCAAGATTCAAAAAACCAAAAACTCACACAAATTACATCTCAGAATTTGTTAGAACTAAACCTACGTAATAAACAGAAACAGGAGAGTAAAAACAAAAGCCAAATAAACTGAAAACCAAAAACACACACAAATTCCATCTCAAATTACTAGATCTAAAGGGAAGCTGGTGGGAGGTGAAGGAGCCGGCACTTCCGACCCGACCGATTAGATATGATGTTTGCCTCTAGGCCTCCAACCTCCCATGTCAATCTTAAGGAGTAATGGTCTCCTTGGACCTCCTCATGCCTAGCTATGTTTTCTAACTTTTCTTTTCTCTTGGTTTGTTTGTTGTTTGTTTCTCCCTTTCTAATTTTCTGTTGCTTTAGTTTGGATTCTGCTATAGTTGTTTCTTCTTGGCTTAATGAATGTTTCTCTACTATAGATTGAGCTATACATACGCTACCTCTGCTTTGTTTATGTATACTTCATTAAACTAAAAGGAAACTGATAACTATGTCATACTCTCGTCACTTAGCTTCTACTATCAAAACTAACAGATAAAAAGATTCAACAATCTAATTATCAAGAAAATAGAAAACACACAAATTCCATGACAAATAGAATTAGATCTAAAAGAAACATTGAAAACTCGAATTACAAAGTGTGGAAACAACCAAACTTACAGGCATTAGGATCAGAACCACAAATTATGATAAATTAAAAATTAAAGTTGATTATGTCTTAGTAACATCGATATGGTGGTACAGTGTTTAAAAAGTAAGTTGTCATATTTTAATTTTCAACGCTAATTTGTTACAGTTGTTAGTGAGGTAATTTGTAAAACATAGTAGATGATGTCCACTAGTAGGTGTGTATTCTCGAAATGTGTTAGTTTGTTGATACTTGATGCTAGTCGTGGAGAATGTCCAAAAAGTTGTTTCTTCCAATTTAGTTTTCACAAAAAAAACTTGTTTCTTCCAATTTTGTTTTAACAAAAGATGATTTGTCATTTGAGTCATTTTTCTCTTTGCTCAAGATCTCCAATTCTCCATTGATGAAGTGGGTGGTTGTGTTAATTTCCTATCAAGGTGAAAGAATGGTAGCATGCATGGATCTATGTAGAAGGTTATATGGGCTTTAAGCCTAGACAAAAACTTTGTTTTAAATTCACAATGTAGTTATATAGAGGGATAGATAGTCTATCGTAGTTGAGTTGGTCAAGTCGTTAGCCTAAAAATTGTATAATCTGGGTTCGATTCTTGTTGAGCACTTTGTTCCACTTCCTTTTTTCTTTTCTTTCTTTTCTTTGTTTTTTTTCTTACAAACACAACTTTTCCTTTTGAGAAATTTTATTCACACACTCTTATATACTTAATACACATCTCTTTTGTTTTTTGTCTAAATTTTTTCCTCAAACTTCCTCTTATGTCCTCTTCATGTTATTTCATACACATCCATTTCAGTTTTAATTCATCATTTTTTTGCTTTTGCCAAACCGATTCCAAGTTGATGTTCTAAATCTATCACTCTATTTTCTCACCACTATAATCAATACTACTAATTCTTCAACTAAAATCAAATCGAACTTGTAAGCAACTCGAATTGGAGACAAAGTGAATGAAGATTTTCTTTTATCTTCTTTATTTTCTCATTCAAACAATGTCCAAGATTTTCAATCAATCGAAATACTACGAAAATTTGACATCACTAGGAAGTTTGCAGACTGCATATTTCTTAGAGTCATAAATATGTGTACAAATTCAAAAGTTTAGCATTCAAACTGAATTTGTTACTTCAATCAATCAAATTCATAAAAATAAAAAAATAAAATAGAGGGGACAATATATATATATATATTTTTTAAAGAAGCAGTTTGTTAAATGGATGGATAAATTACTTGTCTAGCTTGATATTGATTTGATGTGGGGGTGAAAGTTTTTGTTCCTTTGTATTTGTTTTCTTTTCGTTTATTGTTTTTCTTTCCATTATTATCAAAAGGGGTAAAATTGTATTAAAAATATGTCCAAAAATTAGGAGTGTGTATTAAAAAATTTGGTATGTGTGAATAAAATTTCTCTTTTCCTTTTCTTCTTTGTTGTGTTTCCTCTGTTTTCTTTTTCTATCCTAGATCCACAATTTGTAGAACCGAGGTGTTTTTTCTTTTCTTTGTTTTCTTTTTTCTTACAAACACAACCCTCTTTTCTTCTTTGTTGTGTTTCCTCTGTTTTTTTTTCTTACATAGTTGTCCTATTCCTACTAGTGTTTCTCACTTCCATTTGTTTTGGCTACTCTAATTAACTTAGACGAAATTTTCATCATAGATCCGCCATTTGTAGAACCAAGGTGTCACGAGACCTCTTACTACTCCTATTATTATTTCTCTAGCCTATTTGTTCCCGCAATAAAAGCAGACAGTAAAACATCAAGGGAGTTCTAGTATTCCCTACTCCCACCAAAAGTATTAGACTCGGCCCCGTCGTGAAAGGGAGGTCGTGAAAAGGAGGAAGAAGAATCACCTTATGGTAAGAGACCTCGACTTGCTTTAGTTGTGCCATAACTGCCTTTGAACCCTAGTGAAATTAGCTTGTATATCAATGCTAATGGTGGTTTAAGAATAGCTAGATCAGGTAAGTCTCCAAAGAAGAGAGGCTGACCGTGCGGCAACATAAACTTTATGAGGCTTGTGGTGAATTGTTAGAGACTTCGAAATATATGGATCCAAGGACATCAAGGGGACATCTACAAAAGATCCAAGCCTCAAGTCCAAGGTTGAAGTAGAATAGTCTCCTAGTGCAGCTAGGAAAGACTCATTCTAAACCCTATCAATTTATCTATGTCTTTCCATTTGATGAAAAGTACATCATTGGGTATGAGGCCTTAATTGATTGTAAGTCATTAGGTTTTGGGAGGTTCATTTGCTTTCTAAGTTTTCCTATATGTTTTTTGGACGTAGCTTTGAGGTTATTTTTCCATTTCTTATTGGATCTTGACGTCCTCGGATCCATAGGAAAAAAAAAAATCTTTAATGATGAAAATATATAATATATGTTTCTAATCTTGTGTATAAATTAAGCCAATAAGAGATAATAACAGGAGAACGACATAAAAAATTCATAAAAACATTGATCTTGAAGTTCGAAGAAACATTATAGATAGTCCTGATGTATCAAACTATATGATACAGATATATAGCTCAAACTAGAGAAATCAGAAGTTCTCTTTCTAGAGCAAACATCAAAACAGATGATGATCATTACCAATCAATCCACTACAACTATATTCTGATCCTTTCAATCAGATTCCTTTTAATTCTCTTTAGGTAGTAGTAGAATTATTTTCTTGCTATACCTGTATCAATTTAGTACTCCTACAAAGCTAGCCCTGTAAGTTTATAGCATGAACCTAATAACTTCTACATGCAAGAAGACTATGATTTCTATACTTCTATCTCTATTGTACAATAAAATACAAAAGCGCTCTTTGGCAGGGTCGACTAACACCTGCCCAATTCTCTTTTTCTTTAGGGTCTCTCCTGATACCAGCACAGCAATACTCAAATACAATAACAGTAGGATGCTCATACGAACTAGCGTTACATTGTCAATTCTCACTTGTGCTGGTGTTGAAACTAAAATCAAATGATGGGAACTTTTTGATTTCTTTCTTTTCTTTTATGAAATGTACGTAGAATGGACTGAGTTTGCATCAGTACATATAAACTGACTCACATATGGACATATGTTTAATTAGAAGTCTCATCTCATAGAGAAATCTATACTGAAAATAAGAGTTGTATTGTCTCCAGAGTTACACCAAAAGGCGACCCCCTTGAGATGACGTCGCACCAACTTCAGGTAACACGTACCATCTAATCCATCATCTTCTGTCCTCTTGCTGACAAAGAAGCTCTAGCCGCAACCTTGCTACCTATCATAGGCAGCTTCACTTTACTACAGTAGACAATGAGTAGAAGACACAGAAGTGAAACCAGTACAAAAATCGGAGAGGATACAACCTTCAAACTGAAGTTCAAAATGCCACTTTGAGATTGAGAAGAACTTAGCCATAAATATTCCCCCTCTACCAATGCAGCTCCTAATGTCCAACTAACATCCCCAGGACCAAAAATTATCTCTTTGTCGCCAAGACACAGACCATCTTCAATGAGTGATGCCATATAAGGCACCCGAAAACAATATTGCCAAGCAAAATATCCATTTTGTGAGAGGTTGGTCCATGATCTAGAGCATAACTGCTGGCCTTTCTCCCAAACCTTTGACAAGGTGGCTCTTGAACTCAAATTTAGTTTGTCATAAACAGCAAAGAAACCAGATAGGGCATGAAAGTGGGCTGTGGGATGAGCAACAGCCGTCAGGTTTATTATATCTCTGCCTGTGAACATGAGCAGAGAATTAAAAGAGTGATGCATTCCTTAAACTCGCTTTAATAAGAAGAAAAGGGGAAAATGTCCAACGACCAGCATGTAAAGCATGCTTAGTACTACACATAGAGGTATGGTGATGCAAACAACAACTGAGACCTGTCTTCCAGTCACTGATGCATTTTGCAATCAATTGGTGTAACTAATAGCAAGAGGGCAATTTTACTGATGTCATTTACATATACAAATACCACGCTTTAAGGTTGGTTTCTGTTAATCTATCATGAGCATGTAGGAATCATAAAGGTTGGTTTTGATCCGGAAGTGTTTGCTCTTTCAGAAAATAAACAACCTTAAATAAGTGGGTGAGTCGAATTCATAGTAATAACTGCTTTTTTTTTTCTGACACAATATACACTTGTCAATCAAATTGCATAAGAATGAAGATGTTTCAAAACAAATAAAAGAAACAACAAACTTCTTCAACAGCTCAGTGGGTGAGTAAATCAAGTGCTTACCCCTATGAGAGCACCTTGCTGTGTCCGGTGTGCTTGAATTCATAGCAGCAGCCCTTGCAAGTCTTCTACATTGCTCCCAGTTTTGTTCTCCAACCAGACGCACAGAAGACAATTTAGATTCCTGCACCTTACTAGTCATATTTTCCTGACCGCCAGCATGTGGCTGAAAGCAACTACTGCATGTATAATTATGCACGATATCTGAGCTAAGACAAGGATGTCTGATCTCCAATTTACCAATTCTACTTTCTTTGAGTTGTTCCATGTTGCTGAGCATAACAACCGTCCTATCAAATGCTTCATTCAATCCAAATGCTGGTAACGAGTATGCCAAAATATCATGTTCAACGAAGCCAAACTTTGATCTCACCATGTGTGTGTCTTCTCTTGCATCCTCAATTTCCACAACAACCTGCAATGACGAACCTCCCAAGTCGAGAAGTCCTAAAGTGGGCAATCTTGAATGATTCCTAAAGCTATCCATTTTATAATTTAGAGCCACCCAACCATAATAAGCTTCTTCTTTGCCACTCAGCACCCTTATCCAACTCTTCTTATGAAAAAAAGAATGTTGCTTCACAACAGCGTCCACATCATCTAAGACCCGTCTAGCATCTTCCACAGGCAACCTCCGTAATCCAGCAGTAGCTAGAACAAAAATAGGGGTGTCTCCATGTCTTTCAACTGGAACCTTATGTTTTGCCCATGTAATTAACGGTTCCAAAGACGCTCTTATACCTGACAAGTTACCAACAAATTTATCCAAACCAGGCTCAGTTTGCAGACAGTGATACTTGCAACTTTTCAAAAGCATACTCTCAGTTGAATTGTCGGGATAAGTATACAACAAAACAGGTAGTTCCTTATTACTCTCTTCCACCAGCCACTCATACACATTCACTCGGGTCCCCGTGCTCCCACAATCCACAACCACGGTATAATATGGCCCTTTAGATACACTATGGCTTCTCCCATATTTGAATGCAAAATAGACACCAAACAAGAGGAGTCCTGTAACTAAAACCAGAACACTTGTGTTCAATGCCTGTTTATGTTGAGTAAAACCCATGCCCGAAAGCCTAAGTTTGGAAGGCGATTCAGGTTCCATCTATAGACTACTGCCATAAATGCATCCCAGATCTAATTAACCACTCTCCCCTCACTTCAAAGTTCCATCCAAATCCACTTACACTACAGCTCATTACGACATAGCAAAACAAACAATATCCTCAGACCATTGAACATTCGACTTGCTTAGTGCTACAAGTGCCCCCTACTGTAAGTCAAGTAATGACCCAGTTCAGCCATATCTGTATCGAAATCGAAACTCAAAACAGGCAAGCTGCAAATTAAAACAAAAAACAAAAAAAAACAAAAAAAAGTTATCATGCTTTCATTTCAGTAAACAACTTCAGATTCATATGACAGATGAAACATACACTAGGAAAATGTTACACAAGTACTAACAAGAGAAACAACAAAAGTCAACAACACTGTGTTTCAGATAAATGTTCCAGAACTAGATTCCTATTCCTTGTGTCTACATTCTTATATACCCAACAGGGAACAGGCACGCCCATCTGCAATGCTTTGACCAAAAGACACATTCTCAACGAGAAGACAAAAAAGTACAGCTCAAAATGGCCATACACAAGAAATCAATATGATTCGGTAAACAATGAGAAAAGGCATAATGTTTTGGAATTGATTCCAATAGATGTGAACCATAGAGAGAGATGGGTGAATCACACAAGCAAACCTTTACCTGGTTTTTACTATGAAATCAGCTTCCCGTCCAGAGCTGGGTCAGATCACAATTCAGAGCAGCAGCAGCAGCAGCAGAATAAGAAGAAGAAGCTGAGCGTTCGATGATGAGTGGTATAAAAGTCATTTCATGTCAATTTAATTAAAATTAAAGATTGACCCTCCAGCTCGCCTAGGCCCAATCCGCCTAGGCTCGCACCCGCTCCGCCTTGCCTGCATAGGCCCACTTTGGCTACATTTTTTTTTTTTTTAAATAGCGATGGAGCTGATGAAGATTATGAAGGTGACGCAAAACGGATGAGGTAAAAAGGATTAAAGGAAGCCAAATTAAACAAATACAAGGAGCAAAATTTATTTTTGAGGTCAATAATTTTTTAAGGATATCTAATTGTTGTTTTCATTTTGTTTCTCGGCTGTAACTTATATACTCGATTAAGGGCTTGATACGGGTGATATTTTTGAGCTACGAAAATGCATTTTAGGTTGAACCCTAACATTCAATTAGGTTTCAAATTTGGTGTTTGTTTGGTTGTATGATTCACTTTTTTTTAAAGTTGATATATGAAATAGTTTGGCGATGTTAATTGAGGAGACATGCAGTTTAGAATAACAATGATTTCAATATTTTTCCTTTAACAGAGTTATAGTACAAAAATAGAACTCGTTATAGTTTGTATTTTTTATATTTATAAATAGCTGAACATATGTTACAAATCTAACTTGATAATAAATAGAATGATGCTGACAATGATGTTAATGAGTTAGTTACAACAACGTCGCAACATTACTAAAAAAAAGAAGAAGAGAATATCAGTTTTGGTCTCAACAGCGGAACCACACTCTAAGGTCATGTCGTTTCAATGTTATATGTGGCCACTACACAAACAAAATCTAGTAGAATGATAAGATCACTTATGCTTCCATTGTATGAAACTTCATGACCTCAATACCTTGTGAAAATGCACACACACGGACACACTCCAAACTTGATCCTACCCTTCGTCCAGTACCATACAAAGTGATAGTAGTTTCCTTTTGGCTTGAGGATAAGGACAGCACACCAAACCAAACCCAAAAACACAAATCCACAAGGATTTATAGCCCATTTTGGATTTGGATTTCTTTTTCTTGTCCAAAATTTCAACCAAAACCCTCACATTATAAATAAAATAAAAATAGAAAGGATTTTGCTGTATTAATATATCAAGGCTTTTGCAACTCGTAAATCCTCGAACTCCTTGGAGCTCTCTCTCTCTCTGCCTCTCCCTTATTTTCCTTCTTCTTCTCCGATCCCAAACCCCATCGCTTTCAACTCACGGAGATCTCTCTCTCGACCTCAATCTCCTTCGCGATCTTCTTTAATCCTCAAAACGCTGCGTTTCGATCGGTTTCCTCCTCCTCCTTCTTCTTCGAAAACCTAGGGTTTCCGCGGCCTCATTGAAGCTTAATATTCCTCCAGGCAAGTAAACCGCATCTTCTGATTTTCGCGGTAATGATTTTTGTTCTTGATTTGTTATGGACGATAAGAATCTGTAACTTTCATTTCTGGCTGAATTGGTTCTGTGATGTTGTTGTTCTTGCAATGCTTTGGTAGAAACCGAGCCGAGTATTGGTGTTGTAGGATGTGTAGCTTTGGTGTTTATATGCGTATTGTTATGTAATGTTAGGTTTTTGTTTATTATTGTTAATGTATGGATTGGGATATTGAAAGAGCAGCTCAAGAATGCATAGCTTTTGTTTCCGAAACGGGTGTTTTGCATTAATTAGTTCAGAATTGGGGACTGGCTTATGGTTAGTGACTTTAGGTTAGGCGATTGATGCTGTAAAAGATGATCAGAATGATGAAAACTCTGGATTAGCGTTTCTCTGTGACATTAAAAAGAATAGAAGTGTGTGCAGTGTATGTCGTAGTTTTTTCGTGCGGTTGGTGTAGTTGGAAGTAAGATAAGAAAGTTGAGAGGGTGAGGAAAGAGAGTATCATGAGGCCACCTAAGTTTGTGATCAGGGCTTGAAGAGGTTTAAGAGGCAATTTTTAACTGGCCATATGCTTATGTTATAACTTATAAGCAGCTAAAAGCATGGAGCAAGTTTGGATGATAAGTACATGAACCTGAAGTAGCTAATAGCATTCTAATTGTGTGGCTGTTTCTATTGTATTGTACTTGCACTTTAAAGAAGGTGGAATTTGAACTTTGGATCATTGCTTGTGTTCAGTTGATAAGCTTTCTATATTTATGCTTCATATGAGACCTCATATATTGATTGCAATACGATATGCTCATGGCAAATTATTTATTTACTTGTGATTTCAGCTTTTATCAAAATTGTTTTGAATGACCTTGCGGCAACAATTGAAACATGACGTCGAGTATGTTGTCTGGGGATCGGAGGTATGTTTTTCATTGCAACTCCTTATCTTAATCTGGCAGCATTCACTATGTTTCACTAGAGATTGCAGAATTGTTGGGTTAACTGGACTGATTAGGTGAAAGTCATTTGTACTGCCTAGTAAAAATTAATTACCTGTACTTGTGTTAGTTGGAGAGTTATTCTGTGAAGAAAAATTCTCTTGGTTCACAAGAAATAACTTGTTCTAAAACCACATAACCACATGCATGTCCCCATCTTTATGTGGTAATCTAATGCCGTCAATAATGTTTTAGGTGGGCTTCTTCCAGAAGAGGTGCAATGACTGTTTTAGGAAAAGTTCCGAAGCCTGTAAACTTACCCAGTCAAAGGTATTTTCTTCATGCTAAGTTGTCCTTTGTGTACTGTGGTCCCTTGTTTCCCTAAAATTCTTAATTATTTTCTTTTGGTTATTGAAGGTTAGAAAATCATGGTATGGATCCATCTGTGGAAATTGTTCCCAAGTGAGTTATTTGTTTCTCGCTCTCAGTTTATTGATTACTTTTGTCAGCATATAAAATTCTGGATGCTACCAGTACATTATGGGAAAATGATATCTTTTGTCTATCTTGAATTGTTTACTTATAGGGGTACTCTCAGTTGGGGCAGTAGATCATCATCTGCATCAAATGCATGGGGTACCTCATCAGTTTCTCCAAATACTGGTGGTGGCACCACTTCACCAAGCTTTCTCAGTGGCCACATTTCATCAGAAAGTGGCACTCGACCATCAACTGCTGGTAGTGATAAATCTCATGAACCTACTTCCAACGCATGGGGTCCAAACTCTAGGCCATCATCGGCCTCTGGGGTATTGACATCAAATCAGACGTCCCTGGCATCATTGCGCCCTCGCAGTGCAGAGCCGAGGCCTGGGAGTTCACAGTTGTCAAGATTTGCTGAGCACTCTGAACATCCAGTGGCATGGAGTGCTCCTGGGACTGCAGAAAAATTGGTATTTCCTTCCATACCATTTCAAAGTATCAACTTTATTTCATTGGTATCAGTATTATGAAAAACCGGTTTGGGCACAGTATGCATTTTTCGTGACCTTTTTTTTTGTACAAAGTTTACATGGCACTTTGTCTAGAACATTATGTGGCATGTTCATATTGCTTACTTCATTAAAAAAAAAGGACAGCTACATTAAATATATATTCTTGCAAAGTCCGCTTAAGTTTACACCTTGGTTAAATCAGAGGCGGCTAGGGGACTACATATATAGGTAATTGATGTTAAGTTGCCGCTTAAAGAGGAGGAAGTTTTTAATTTTAGGGAGTTGAACTGAGGTGGCATGTTGTACATGGTTAGGGTTGAGGTTTCCCTGTATGCTGAAACCCATCAAAAACATTTGTTTTTGAACTCCGCATCTGCGATGTTTACTCTCATGCAGTCTGTGCATTACATGTATGAGTGGTTGGTGACTGGTTGTTATGTGCAGGGAGTAGTGACGTCATCAAAGAAAGAAGGGTTTTCTCTAACTTCTGGAGACTTTCCAACACTTGGTTCAGAAAAGGATAATTCTGGAAAGAATGCAGATTCAGAAGGTATTATGCTTATTAACTTTACAATTTAATCTTGGAAGACACTATTGCTACTACAAAACCTGTTTAGTAACTCACGTGGTTGTTGAGATGACATGCCACATATATTACACTATCTCAGCGACCTGTTTTTGCAGTTACAATATATTTTCATCAATTGATGTGGTACTGCCGTGTCATTTTTTTAAGAAACAGCTCTCGAGATTTTTACCCCAAGCATCATTCGATGAAATCAGTATACATCTGTTTCAATATCTTTTTTTCCAAATGTGGTGAAGCACATGTGTGCAGCTGCTATTGTTTGTTTGCCTGGTACTCGTGTACCTTGTGTTTATGGCTTTATTGTGTTGGGAGGGAAATGTTAGTTGGGATATTCCTTTATCTTATGCTGCATTATTAGTGAATGGTTGAGTTGTTTGGGTAGGGAAGAAAACCAAGTTGATTTAAATGGAGGGGTGCCGTGGTCTAGCTTTCTGAAAGTTAGTGTCTTTTCTTTCCTATGATTTTATATTCTTTGTCTTTGCTGTTTAGGTGTTTTGGTTGGTGAGACAGTTTATTAAACTTTTCTCTTTACTGATCGCTTGATTAATCATTTATGATAGATCGCAGTTCTTACTCTCGCCCCGGCTCATCTTCTGGTGGTGGAGTGGCAAAAGAGACTACTGGGATTTCTGTAGTTGGTTTGTCTAAATGCTCTTGATTCCTGTTTGATTGAATGTCATAGTTTACTGTTCTCTTTAGCATATAATTTGTGCTTGTTTTTCTTGTTCAGGTGATATTTCTGCAAATGCAAGTGTGAAGAGTGGAACTGGTAATTCATGGAAAAGAGAGAGTCCGTACAATGAAGAAGGTAGACCTGGGATGGAGAAGTGGCAAGGGAATCCCCAGCCTTACCCTGGTGCTTGCGTCCCTCCCCAACATTATGATGCATGGCATGGTGGTCCTGTTCACCCGCAAGGTGGTCCAGTACCTCACCCCCAAGGTGGTGTTTGGTTTAGAGGTCCTCCAGGGGGTCCTCCTTTTGGGGCTCAGGTCCCTCCTGGTGGCTTCCCGATGGAACCATTTCCATATTATCCTCCACAAATTCCAGCTGGTGCTCTTGCCAACTCACAGCCTGTTCCTCCAACTGGAGCGGGACCAAGGGGACACCATCCTAAAAATGGAGAGATGTACAGACCTCATATGCCAGAGGCGTATATCCGCCCTGGTATGCCAATTAGACCTGGATTTTACCCGGGTCCTGTGCCCTTCGAGGGATATTATGGTTCACCAATGGGATATTGCAATTCAAATGAACGAGATCTCCCATTCGTGGGAATGCCGGCTGGGCCTCCTGTCTATAACAGGTACCCTAGCCAAAGTGCTCCCGAGTCTGGCAGACCTAGTGGATATGGTCCCACCAACCAAACAGGGTTACCGGAGAAAATAGAATCTGGTCATCCACATGATACACGTGGACCATACAAAGTTCTTCTAAAGCAGCATGATGGTTGGGATAGAAGAAATGAAGAACAAAGAAGTGAGGATGCTGTAACAACCAATGCGTCATGTCTTGAGAACGAGGACCAACCACGAGCACTGTCATCAGAGAATGATTGGAGATCAGATCGTAGAAAGGAGGGAGAGAGGGAACGAAGGAGTGAAAGACCTACTTCACAGAGTTCAGACAGAGGAGCTTCTTCTGCTCATGTCAAAGTCAAGTCCCCTGAAAGTTTGGGTAATATGAGGGCAGCTGATACCTTTCCAGTGAAGAAAATGGAAACTGAAGCCTGTGGCACACAAGATATTGCACAAACACTCTCCGCAAAAGAATCCAGTTTGATTCAGAAAATAGAGGGATTAAATGCCAAAGCACGAGTTTCTGATGGACGAGGTGATACTGCATCTGTTTCCAGTAGGGAGGACCAAAGGAAGACATTCCAAGTCAACCCTAAATCTAACAGTTCAGTAAATGAACCTGGTAGTGGCTCGGGCACTGAAATCATAAATTCCTCTCATGAAGTCAGTAGTGGAATTTCTGTCTCCAGGTTGGTTAGTAACTTGTAGGTTTTAACAATGTATCTGGTTTATCAACTGATAAAATATATTGATTTACTGATCTACAGGCGACCTACCCATGGCGTGCATGGTAAATCAGATAATCGTGGTAGAGGAAGGTTTAATAACCAAGAAGGCGACGGCTGGGGGAAGAAATCCTTGGTTTCTGAACCAACATCTGTGGTGTCAACTGCAAATGTAAAAGTTCATTCTAATGATCGTGTGCATGACAACATTGCATCCATGGAAGCTATAGAAAAGCCTGGATCTTATCCACAAGCCAGACTTGAAGACGACTCATTGACACCAATGGCTGATCCAAATGATTCTGAGGCACAGGTAATATACATTTTGTTTCTATGGCTATTTGTAATGCATCAGAAGCGTGAAACTTACATTTTCCCCCACCTCATCAGCGTGCTAAGATGAGGGAGCTAGCTAAGCAGCGTACAAGACAGCTTCAGGAGGAAGAAGAGGAGCGGACAAGAAGGCAGATGGCCAAGGCTCGGGCAAAATTGGAAGAGTTGAACAGGCGTACCAAAGTGGTGGAAGGTTCAAATCAAAAGTCTGAAAATTCCTCCAGTGGAGATGTCCAGATTAAAAAAGAAGAATCTAAAACTTCTGGTGAACAACTAGTGGCTGTTAGGGAATATGATTCGCAAGTCCCAGCGTTGGGTTCTAACCTCAACGCTGTTGCACAGATTAGTGAGAGCACCAGTGTTAAAGTTGAAAAATCAACTGTTCCATCAACTGAGTTACCTCCGGAGAGACCAAAGAGTGCCTACAAGGAACCCATTTTCATGCATGATCAACCTGTGCCTTTGCAGCAGCAGGTCACTGTTGCTAATGCTGCTCATCAGAACACTACTCCTCAGGCTCATGATAGCAGTATCTCAAGGCAGAAGCAGACACCTAAACAAAAGCAGAACACTCAGTTGGAAAAGAAGTCTACTGGGAAGAATACTTCAACTAGTATAACTGACACACCAACTAGTCAGACAGATGCAGTGGTTAATGTGTCCTCATCTGGTGGAGTTGGAGCTACTTCAACTGCTTTGAGTACGGAGTCGAGCCTGGCTACAGATTCTAGTGTGATTCTCGAGTCATCCTCTCATCCAAGAAAGAGAAGTAGCAGAAGTGGCAAGAACAAGCAGAGAGCAGAGATTTCAGCATTTGTGGCTGGTATACCATCATCCATATCAAATGATACAAATCATGCAAACACCAATATAGAAAGTGGAAAACCAAATGCATCTAAGGGGGATTTAGATCCTATCTCAGTTCAGTCCCAGGCCCTTTCTAGGGATGCACATCAGTCGACGGAGCAGAACTCGTCTTTACCAAATGAAGAATCTCAAGGTAAACTAAGTGGCCATTGGAAACCTCAGCATTCTCGCCGAATGCCTAGGAATTCACAAGCTGTCAGGCACTCGGAAAATGCTGTTATCTGGGCACCAGTGCGGTCACAGAACAAAACTGATGTAACTGATGATACCAACCCCAAAACTGAAGCTGAGGGTGTCAGTGCTGTAAAGAGCGACCAGCAAGTGCAAAATAATTCAAGAAATAAGAGGGCGGAGATGGAGAGATATGTACCAAAACCTGTAGCTAAAGAGATGGCACATCAAGGAAGCACTCAACCAGGGATTTCTGTAGTGCATCAGACTGCAATAAATGAGAACAAAAGGGGAACAGATTCTGGTCCTCAAGGTCCCGAAAATTCTCAACCTAGTGCTGCAGCCGTTGGAAAAACAGGTTTAGCCATAGAATCCAGGACTGTGAGTAACAGGCTAAATAAGCAGGGAAAAGCACATGGGTCGTGGCGACAACGGGGATCAACAGAACCAACCAACATTCAAGGTTTCCAAGATGTACCATCATACACTTCAAATGTTGGTCAGAGTGATCTTGGCTCAATGACAGAGCAACCAAAGAATTCTGGTGAATGGAATGATGGATGGAACATGCCGGAAGAACCCAACACCGTTGTACCAGTCTCTGCATCTATTGTTGTTAAAGAACAGGGAATACCCGGAAGACGAAAGCAACATCCATTTAAGGGTCAAAAAACTATGGCAAATAATCATGATCATGAGCAAAAGAAAAACGATAGGGGGGATGCTGACAGAATCTACAGAAAATCTCCAACCTCTGAAATGAGTCGATCAGACTTACCCTCTGCTTCCAAAGAGAATCAAGCTTTCGGGGAACGTGCAATGCCTCATTGGCAGCCCAAATCTCAGGCATTTGCAGCCAATAATCATCAGGGGAACAGGGCTAATGGTCCCCAAGGTGCAGACCCACTCTCATCAACACCTAACAAAGATACCACTGAAAATGTGGCTCAGCATCGACATGATCAATACAAGTCTGAAAGAAACCATGCAGGGGAAGGACAGAACAGGACAGAGAGGAAAACAACACACAGGGGACGTCCGAGCTCCCCACACCATGGTCCTGTAAGCCCTGTCGAACTGGCTCCTCCCAGTATGGATGCTAGACAAGAGCATCAGTTTCAAACAGGATTTCGCAGGAATGGAAACCAAAACAACCGTTTCAGCAGAGGTCAAGAGTCTCGTGGGGATTGGAATTACTCGGGGCATGATACTAGGCAGCAAAACCCCCCTGCAAATCGGGACAGGCAGAGGCACAGTGCCCATTTGGAGTACCAGCCAGTTGGGCCATACAACAGCAGTGACAAATATAACAATTCCGAGGGACCTAGAGATGGTTCTCAGAACTCAGGTGGTGGGAGGGTCAAGGAAAGAGGGCAGGGTCATTCGAGACGTGATGGGGGTAACTTTCATGGACGGCAGAGTGGCACTGTTCGAGTAGTGCAGGATATGGAGTAGTGGCAAAAAAATTAAAATGACTAAAGATGAGGTTGTTTTTGATGAAACCGCTCTTTCCCACTATTGCATGGTGAGCCAGTGGGCAGTAGCAGTAACTGTGTCAGTGGCTTGATCTTAACTGTTTCCAGGTATTGTAGTAATAGAGATGCCATTTGCAACTGTTTATATTTGTTGAGCAGACAACTAAAGACTTGTTTGCACTCAGCAGGGTTCATGGCAAAGTTGATGGTGTTGAATTCGTTAGTGTTTTGGAGGTAGCCAGATTGAAATGAATCTGACGTGATACATTGCGATTTGGTCATGCTCTGTTTCCTGTGGAACTCTTATCATTTTATTTGTTTCTATTAGCCTTGTATTTACTTGTAGTGACACTCATAATTCCCCTTTGCTTCTAATATGAAGCGGCAAGGAAATGAAATTAGAGGAAGTTCCCATTGACTGCTTTGCTTTGTGCCCCTGTACCTTTGTTGATCAGTACAATGTGAAGTTCAATTCTCTAGTTTTCGGAAAATTTGCTCAGGTATACCAGCAGCAAAAGAAAACCAATGCATACAAATCTACATATTTAGGGGGTAGACGGTTCCCCGGATGCTGTACACGCCTGTACCCTTTTTCCCGTTCCGTTTGATGCCATCTTATGTGCTTTTGCTGAAAGTGAAACTGGAGTAGCTGAGATTAGCGTTGTAAGTTTCATTACGCAATGTTAAACGTAAAAGATGCTACAGCTTCGAATGAACCCTTTTAGTAACATTCTTTGTCTCTTTTTACGTGTATAAATGTGGAGGTTGCTAATTTTTATTCTTAGAACAACAACTGACGCTCGAAGCACTGATGCTCGAAGTCTCTCAGCCTCACGCCTTGAAACATCGGAATGATGTTATAACATGAAATTAATAATTTTTCTTACCAAAAAAATAAGTTAATATATTTTTTTGTTTAAGCCAATAACGGCCCAAATAACTGGAATCGGACGTAAGGCTAAGTCTCTCAACTTAAGGTTATAAACTCTTAATAAAAAATAAAATAAAAAAAAAAAAAAAGAACGGCCCAAATAAAAAAAGAGCAGCCCTGTACAAGATTTACCAATTCACAAGCGTAGAGTCGGTTTCCCTCTGCGGGTTTACCTTACCGTCTGGGTTTGGTGCTTCATTTAATCATTACCGTCCACATTTCACTGTTAAAAAAACAGTTGAAAAAATTAGTAACCCTATAAAACCCTAAATTCACCACAACCCCAGAGAGAGTTCAATTACATTCATTCTCTCTCTCTCTTCTATCCACTCTATTTATAACTTGATTTGCGAGGGACAGACAAATTGGGCTCATTCAATCTCATCCCAATTCCCAATTCTGATGTTTTGTTAATTAAAGCTCATGACAGGTTTGTTGGGTTCTGGGTTTCAGTTTGGATTTCAATTCTGAACTTGAATCTGTTAGGGTTTTGTTATCTGAACACAAAGTGTTGAGCTTTTTTGTGTTTCATTACCAAAGTTTGAAGCTTTACATTTGGTTTTGGTGAATTTTTGAGCTTCTTTTTAGTTGTGTAGGATTTGTGAATCCTTTTATTTTGTTACGAGAAATTTCTGAGGATAAGAAAAAAGGTTATGGGTTTTCAAGTTCTTCTCCAATTGGTATTTTGGGTTTGTTTCAACCATTGCTTCTGAGGAATTAGTCTTTCAAAGTTTTGATATATCTATTAGTATTGTAATGGGTTCCATGAATTCTTCTTATTGGAGTTGAAATTGGTTGAATTCTCGACCTTATCTTCTGTATCTCACTTCTTGTTATCTTATTTGTATTAATGCAGAAGTAAGTGCTTATTTGCGGTTGTTTAAGAAATTAGGCCCTGCTGAGTAAATGATTTGGTCTTTAAGGTGGAGACAATGGCATTGGTTACCCATCAAATGCAGGTAATTTCAAGCACTGTCCTTGTGGAGTTTTTTCCCTTCATATGCACCAACATATTGCTGTGTTTTAGTTCACCAAGAGAATTGCTATCTTTAATAGAAACTTGAACAATGTGTTGTTTTTGTTTATTGATTGCAGGGTTCGTTTGTGACGTATCCTTCTAGACCTTTGTCATGGAGCAAGGGGATGAAGCTGAAGCGGTATGTAACAACACTTCACATGGTTGGAAGGACAGAGAGTTGCTCTATTATGAAACACAATATTTGTTTGAGGTGGGAACTTCCTTCAAGTTTGTTATGTTAACTGTTTGTTCTATTTTTTATTTTTGTCATTCGTTACCAGCTAAATTTGTAACTGCCACATATGGATTCTTCAAACTCTTTTACTCCCACAATTTTGTGTTACATGCCCACGGTAGTCAATTCACACTACACCAAATACACATTTCTTTATATTGATCAATGAAATTCAGAGAATTTGTTTCACAGTGTAGGGGCTTCTCCCATATGTGGACCAAAACTTAAACCGTTGAGAGTTTCAGCCTTCAAGGGCAGTGCCCAGAATGATAAATCTGGTGGTAGAAAAAGTGGATCAAAGCTTCCCAAGAATTCGGTCAAAATTAAAGAGAATGAGGATACTACAGTGGGCCCTCCCCAGGCAAATGATATCCCCCTTTCCTATGCCTCTGAAGCAAATGAGAGTATTACTTCTTCCCCTGCCATTCATAACCTGTTTAAGAAATGGTTGAGAATGCTCCGAACTCAATCATCAGGTGAAGTAGTAGACGGGATTTTGGCAGAAGATCCTCCTCCGAAGGAGATATCAGAAACTGAGCACAAGACTCAAAACGAGGATAGAGACGGTATTCTAAGGATCATCTGGTGCAATTTTCTCAGTCTAAATGCTACAATAAAGATACCCTTACTTATCTTGTAAGTATTATGCTCTCTTGGGTTCGTGAAGAATTAAAAACTCTTGCATTCTATCCTGCATGTGCTAATTTTATTGCATCTTAGTATACTCTGTACATGATGTTGTCTGAAATTGGATGTCAGACTTGAGGGTTTCAGCAAAATTTTCTTGCATTTCTCA
>NC_020495.1:3214186-3243135 GCF_000184155.1 Fragaria vesca subsp. vesca | reverse complement strand
TTTTTTTTTTGTCTATTATCACGAAAAGTATTCATAATTAAATAGTTTTAACTTGATAGTTCTGCGTTTCATTTTTGTTATTATAACCCTTTGCTTTGTCTGCAGCGTCCCCTCGTACCTGGCAGTGAATATTCTTTATGGCGCTGAAGTTTCAAAGGAGTTGACTCCTTTGTGGGTTTTGGGACCCTTCATTGCAGCTCTCTACATCAAGATGCTTCAGTGGTTGTGTGCACTCTATATTTTCAGCTTCAAGCAGACTGTTAAAGTAGTCACGAACTTGCCCACTTATTACCTGGCAGCGTATAGATACATTTTTCATGGGAAGTTTAAAGAGGATATATATGCTCGTTTCTGGCAACCTGTAGTTGATATTAAGAATTTAGATTACAAGAAACTATCCAGAAGAAAGCTGAAAGTATTACAAGAGTTGATAGTGGAGAAGTACCTTGATTTTGTGGAATCAATATGGCCATATTACTGCAGAGCAATCAGATTCTTAAAGAGGGCGAATCTCATTTAGAAGATGAGAAGTCCTTTGTTAGATCAAATCAGCTGAAGTTGTAGTTGCTCCTGATGATGGTTAAAAGGTTTTGAGTTTCTTTCAAGGAGCTAGCCTGTCCCATTTTAGATTGGGTTTCATCTTGATGTCTAGCTAGTCAACGATCACGACAAGCAGATTTCTCCGGGATTCTGTAATTTTTTTTATAAAGCAGCATTAGCATTCTTATTTTTGGATGAGGTCCGTAATATTTTGTTTATGTATTGTATTCAGCTGCTGCGAATGTTCTTGAGGTTTTATATAATGAGAAAGTAGTATCATTTCTGACTCCTGTTGTTGTACTTATAATCTTCATCACGGCAATCTAGCTATCGATTAATTCAATTACAGTACTTCTGCATCGATCAATTTCTAGGACTCGGCTAGGGAAAGTCCAGCAAAAACCAGATAGCTGCACAGCATTGTTGGTGGTTGTATTCTTGTTCCATCAGAAGCTTTCTGCGCAGACTAGTTCAACAGTGTAACAGGTCGTCTCCTTTCTCTTTCAAAATGGCCGAAGTACTATATTCCATTTCATTATATATTCAATAAAACTGTGTCATCCGAGATATGAAGAACCTGATTCTGCTCAAACATATGAAAACCAGAATGTCAAACTTGGCTCTTGGTATATTTATTAGCTTTGTAAACACAAAAAAAAAAACAAACAAAATGTGAGAAAAAACGAAAATAAAAACAAAATATCGGCATATGTGTAAACAGGAGAGGGCCAAGAGTCGTACGAATAGGATTTTGTCCAAAACACACACGGAGGAAAGCTACAAAAACAAGCCGCTCTCTCTTTCTTTCTTCCTTCTCCAAAAAAAAAAGCCCACTGCCTTAGTATCTCCGAAGTCCTCTACTTTCCCACCGTTTCCTTCTCATTTTCCTTAATGGGTGCCCTTAAATCCCTCTCTAAGCAATTGGGTTTGCGTTAGAATCTTGCAGTCTCTGAAAAGGCTGCGCCTTTTTGTTTGTCTATTGCTTTTTTCACAGTTATGGCTCTCAAGTTTGGTTCTTCGTTTTCATGCTTGGCTCCTTCTCTTGCTCCCCATTCCCAATTGAGAAGAGGTTCTCAGGTTCGTGTTTTGGCTACCCTCTAACTTTTTCACTTCATAGAGAAGTTCAATTGTTGCTGTGAAAAATGTGTGTTGGGGTTTTTGGTAGGTTAAAGGTTTGGACTTTTTGAATTGGTAGGTCAAAAAAGAAGAAGAAAAGATTAGACATTGTTGGTTAGATTACGTAGCAGTGTGATTTCAGCTATTGGATGAAGTAAACAGGGGTTTTGATGATGCTAAGAGTTTAGTTTGGGTGAGGTTTTGGTGGCATGAGTTTGTGAACTAGAGGATTATGTTTCTGGTTTCGGCATTATGGGATAACTGATGATTAGTTCATAACTATTTTGGATTATGTTGAACATGAATGAAGCATACTTTGTTAATTATGTTTGTACTACTGAGGAGTGGAGCTCTGCACGGTAGCATGTTAGAACTCCAAAATGCATGGATTTTAGCAGTTTTGACTACTTGGAGTTGGTTTGATGAACTGTGATTGTAAGTCGAGATGGACCATTGGAAGTTTGAGAGTGGTTAAAGTTTAGAAGTATCTAATGTCAATAAAATCTTCATATTTCTAAGTACAGTATTGAATTTACTATAGGAAAAATATTGTCATTTTAAACTCATCCTCTTGGACAGATTTTTCATTTGAAACCGTAACAAGTATCAAAGATGTATTTAATGTCTTTTAACAATACACATCAAAATTCTCCTTTTTTTAAATCTACATTTCTATATAGAACTTACTGCTTCACTTCTTGACTGTTTTCTGAATTCAGTTTTAAGTTATCTCTATTCACTGTGATCTGATATATAAAAGGACTGTGTTATCTAGATGAGCTCCTTGTCTTCAACTCATATAATTTTATTCCACCTGATGTCCAGTTGAGCTTATTACAAGCACAGTATGGCAACCAACAAAGTAGTGCTCAGCAACTACGATATGCTAAAGGTAGCTTTCATATACGTTATATAATTTTTTAAGCCTTCAAATTCTTATATGGGGGGCAATGTGGTCAGCACACAATCTGATTTTGTTCCTAAGAAACTTAGCATTCAAATCATAGTTTAACTCTATAGGTGGACAAAATGAACTTTATTCGACTGTAGCTATTACATATACTGACATAAGTTAACCACTGCTATAGAACTTCAATCAAGTTATGAACTGTAATTCCATTACTTATTAGGTTTGTGCCAGATTGGTTACTAATTGCTTGTGTTCTATGTCTATTTCTTTGGTACTCTGAGTAGGCAGGTCATGCACATTCCTAAATAAAGTACTTAAGTCAAGCAAAAGGATCCCAAAGAGTCAGAGTGTACTCTTTGCTGTTTCTGAAGATCAGTCACAAAACAGTGAGACAATACCAGAAATTTTGGATCAAGAAAATGACAATCCTGATGGTGATATATCTCCTGCTAGCAATTCATATGTCCTTTTTGATGGTACTGGTGGGAAACCAGGTTTAATCTCATTTTATAACCATCCGTATAAAAGAGAAGATGATGTTTCTATAAATACTCCTGAGAGGAAGAATAGCAACCTTCTATGGCTCGTTGGTCCTGGCGTTCTTGTAGCTTCTTTCATCTTCCCCTCACTTTATCTGCGCAAATTAATTTTGACTATATTTGAGGATTCTTTGTTGACAGGTGAGGGTGCCTCTATTTCTGCGTCTTTTATTTATCTATTTATGTATTTATTTATAGTTTGAAATCCAGATATTAATTTGTTGCATTCTTTAATTAAGATCTGAGCTGCTGTATATAGGAAGAACAGGAAGATTATGTCATCATCTTGAGATATTTTTACTTGGATAACCATTCTGTATAATTTATTGGTAAGAGGTAGAGGGGATGGGCTCTATACACTATAATGATTCCACCAAAAGGAAAGTTAAAGCTGCCCACTCAAGTGACCAAGGGAAAAAGAGAAATATATATATAGCTGTGGATAGCTATGTAGGCAATTTGAGATAGCTTTGGCTTCTAATGAATGGAAGTTGTGGCTTTTCTGTGACTGGTCTCCGTAGATTGAACTCTAGATATACCAAATGCATAACTAATGTATGTTGTTAAGGTAGAGGAGAAATAAGAAGACTGTGTGAAGGCCTAAGAAGTAACCTGAGACATGGTTCAGTTGATTGGAGAATCAAGTTATGCACTCTTGCAAGCTAGATGACTGTTGGGATTCGGAAAGAATTCATATGTTCTTAAACTCTGTACTATGTGAAGAGTTGTCATTCATAAGCTACTTAATCTGTATCCTATCTTCTTTTATAAGAGCATTTGATTCTCGTGTTAGGAACTAAACACTTTTATTTATCAGACTTCCTCATCTTGTTCTTCACGGAAGCTCTCTTCTACTGTGGTGTTGCGGTGTTTCTTCTTCTGATTGACAAGTTAAGGAGGCCAGCTGAACTGGAATCGGCTGCATACAGTAACAGAACCCTGGTCCCTCAGTTAGGGCAGCGAATCTTATCTGTTACTGCCTTGGCACTTAGTCTTATAATTCCTATGGTCACTATGGGCTATGTCTGGCCATGGACTGGCCCTGCAGCATCTGCTACTCTTGCTCCGTATCTGGTTGGTATAGTCGTCCAATTTGCATTTGAACAGTATGCAAGATATAAGAAGTCACCTTCATGGCCTGCTATCCCAGTCATCTTTCAAGTAAGGCCAATCTTGTATACCACTTTCATAATTGTTGGGTGATAGTTGTTATTATTGTTTATGTTCACTTAAATAAGTTACGCATGTGAATTTGCAATGTGATACTGTTTTGCTGTTTGGGAATCAATCTTTAACTTTATACATGATACAAGTCACCTCCTGTTCAGTGTTTGTGTTCATATGCTAGGCTACGAGTTAAGACTTAAGACTTCTTTTTCTATCATGCTCAACAGGTTTATAGATTGCATCAACTGAACAGAGCAGCACAACTGGTGACTGCTCTGTCGTTTACAGTCAAAGGAGCTGAGATGACCTCACAGAACATGGCAATAAATAGCTCGTTGGGTACACTGTTGAATGTCCTTCAATGTCTCGGAGTTATCTGCATCTGGTCTCTCTCAAGTTTTCTTATGAAGTATTTCTCTTCTAGCGCCACTACTGCATAGTGCGAACATCAATATCATGTGAGGATCGTGGAATTCATAAATGCAGCTATTGGTCTCATTCTGGAAAATTAATGGCTCCAACATCCGTTCTTGTGGTTTAGTTCTGCTCCATCGGTATTGGACAGAAAATGGGAAATGAAGAATTTGACTGGTCTCAAGCAAAACTAAAAGATGATAGGTGAGATTTTCTACACAAGGACTTCCAATGCAAGAGAACAAGCTGGTGAAATTTTGTTGCTTCTATTTCTATATAATTTGTTCCGCTTTATTTTTATTGTATATACGACTATTTTGATTTTTTAAGTAAAAATCGTTTTGGTTTAGAATTTGACAAAGGGTTCACCCTCTAAATTTAATTATTCTCATAGAAATACAAAAGAATCTATCTTTCCTAACAGATCAAATGCATTCCTATAAATTTGTCACATTATCTGATGAAAGCTCGGCTGTAGTCTTCAATCTTGCACTGAAGAGCCCATATTCTCTTCTCTGATATATTCTATAGAGGTACTTTGTTATTCAGTTTAATCCATTTTCTGATTCCCTTGCACTGGTCCAGCTTTGAATTAGAGCCTGTACAAATAGAGTTGGCCACCAAAACTACATGATTATTGATAAAAAGAGGCCCAAAGTCAACATTTCCTGATAATAAGAATTAGATTAAGATAATAAAGTCAACACTAAATGATATAACCTACCAAGTATTTCTATTAATCCTTGACTTGACTGGAAAGAAACATGAACAAATGATTTCTTCTTAATTTGGAAATGAATATTTATTTTTAATTTATTGTGTACTGAACATAAGTATCACATTACTAGGGACAGGAGAACCATGTTCTTTAGCATAGTATTGGTATGCAAACCTATTGTTTATGAAGCTATATTGATGTTTTATATGTTTGTTAATAATATACTTATACTACTATAATAAAAAGTGCACCTTTTGGTGAATCTTTCTTAGAAATAATTGAAGAAGTTGCTTAGTGATAATACTTACTTTGATGACTTCAATTCAATGATGTACCTTCTCCTTTGTCTATGTGTGATTTGATATTTGCCTTTTGTCTTCGAGTAACCTGATAATTAAACTCAATTGTCTTCTCATTTGGTGGACCTTCTTTCTCTTGTGGTGTTACAATAAAACCCAGATTAGGTTGTGTAATATTCTGAAAATTGACATAAAAGTCTTTAGACAGATAGTATATGTTGTACCAAAAACAAGATCAATTGGTTTTTGACCAATTCATATGCAGCTGCACTATGAGAATGAAATATGACATATCTTGAGCATATAGATTTGCACTCATGAAAATGTTTCTGACCTAGTACAACATGTTGCATTTTAACTTTGTATAAAGGTTAGGGCTCATGTGTAGTCTATTTGGTAATCATACATCTACTCTGAAAAAGAAGGATAGTGCTGATTTCCTCTACAAATATCATTTGGGTGGCATATTTTGTTTTTTGTTTGTGCATTTGGGTAACAACTATAAATGGTCCAGCTAATTGCAAGTACTTGATTTCCTTTCTAGCAAAGGTGCATGAAAGATATAAAGCTATTACTGATGGCTGAGCAATTCTCTATCAAAGATTAGGAACCCCAACTTCTAAGCAAACTTTTTTGTCCTTTTCTCTTTGGGTTCTATTGTAGCAAGAATCCCTTGAATATATATACTGAGGCAAACTATATATTATGTTCATTTTATTAGTCCTAATGTTTGAACTTATTACACCAAACCTCACATGGTCTTTGGCTCTATTGTGTGTTTCAACATAATTTGATCAAGTGGTTAGTGCTGTGAAACTTGATTGTTCAAACAAATGTGGTAGTTTGAGTTCTATGTTTTCTTCTTGTATTTAATTTGGTATTTGGTGGTTTAGGTTTCACTGGAAATTATAACTAATGTTTGAATAGACCCATTTACTGCAGAATGAAACTTCAAACAGAAGAAAACTGTGCAGGGCTGGCAAGAAAATTGTGAACCGAAAACTTCTACACGAAAGATGCCAATTAAATCTTGGTCCATCAATCAAAAGGAAAGCCTTCAAATGCAATCTCACCCTTTAAAATGAACATTGTGAATATGAAGTGAAAAATGCAAAGATGCATGAACCTATCATCTTTGCGTTCTGCAGTTGGAACTCGATGATGGGTTTATACCCTATTTTGTTGAAATTAATTGACCATCCTAAAAATTAATTGACCAAATCTAAAAGAAAGTCCAGTGTGACTCAATTTTTGGGAATGATATTAGATTTCTGAATGTGACATGGGCAGTTGGCTTATTATTAAATTCACAGAGCCTAGAGAGAGAGGTCCACCCCTCCTAACCTTTTGCCCTTCTTTTCAGCATGCTTACACTATCCTTATCTCATGCACTTTCTCCTCCCATAAGATTCTTAAACATGTTTCAACATTCCATATCTGCCTTGAGAAGAAAAAAAGGAAGAGAAACATCATATCTTTTAGCAGAAGAGCAACTGCTGAAAAGGTAAAAAGAGTCTGAATCCTCAAAAAAGCCTTGTGGTTAACTTAAAGCCTAATTACTTTTGATGCATTGTGATTATCAACTTTCTCAGCAAACTGATTAGGCAGGCCTACTTCAGTGGACTATTTAAACTCCACGCACCCATTATCCCACCAAAGGTTTAAACTTGTCTTACCTCTCCTAATCAAATTCCCTCCTTGATTTCCTATTCAACTATCCCACTTCTCAATTCTTCCATTCCATCTTACATGGAATCCACTAGATCCTCCGAATCATTATCTGATACCTTGATTTGAGTTACACCTTGTGCATGCATTTTGTAATGGGTGGCGTTGCAATGTCTCATTTCATACTGTTTCTTGCAATACTCCATTCCATTCTTGCTGTTGCTCCTGGTGATAATTCGAGAGACTCCAACCTTCTTCTGAGAATCAAGTCAGAACTCGTTGATCCATCAGGAGTTCTGAACAACTGGTCTCCAACAGCTCATATTTGCACTTGGAATGGCCTTGAATGTTCAAATGATCAGATGCATATTATTAGTCTGAACCTGTCTGGATCAGGACTATCAGGTCCCATCCCACATGAGCTTTGGAACCTCACTTCAATCCAAACACTTGATTTGTCTTCAAATTCCTTCATCGGCTCACTTCCTCCTGAGCTCGGCCAGCTTCAAAATCTTGAAGCACTTCTCCTATACTCCAATTTTCTGTCTGGTGAGATTCCTGAGGAAATAGGTGCTTTGAAGAACATGCGAGTTCTAAGAGTAGGAGATAACTTTATATCAGGTGAGATCCCACCAAGCATTGGCAACTTGACTGAGTTGAGAGTGTTGGCGCTCGCCTATTGCCAATTAAATGGAAGCATTCCAGTTGAAATTGGTAAGTTGAAGCATCTACAATCTCTTGACTTGCAGAACAATAGTCTCAGTGGTCTCATACCAGAAGAGATTCGTGGCTGCAAAGAGCTTGTGAACTTTGCAGCATCAAACAACAAGCTTGAAGGAGACATCCCTTTGTTGGGATCGCTTGAATCACTGCAAATTCTGAACCTGGCCAACAATAGCCTTTCTGGATCAATTCCTACTGCATTAAGTCAGCTACGCAATTTGAAGTACTTGAATCTGCTTGGAAACAGATTGAGTGGCGCCATTCCTTCGGAGCTTAACCAGTTGGTTCAACTTGAGATGCTTGACTTTTCAATGAACAATCTCTCAGGAAGCATACAACTTCTCAGCACACAATTGAAGAATCTTGCAGCTTTGGTTCTGTCTGATAATGCTTTGACAGGTAACATTCCAAGCAACTTCTGCCTCAGCAGTTCTTCAAATCTTCGACAACTTCTTCTGGCTCGAAACAAGCTCTCTGGACAGTTTCCTTTAGCAGTACTGAGCTGTTCCTCGCTCCAACAGCTCGATCTTTCAGAAAACCATTTTGTAGGGGAACTACCTACTTCCCTGGACAAACTAGGGAATCTCACTGATCTTGTGCTGAACAATAACAACTTCACAGGAACTCTACTTCCTGAAATCGGAAACTTGAGTTCCTTGGAAAACCTGTTTCTGTTTGACAACATGATCACAGGTGGAATTCCAGTGGAGATAGGAAAGCTGCAAAGGCTGAAAGCCATCTACCTTTACGACAACCAGATGTCAGGACCGATACCAAGTGAGTTAACCAACTGCTCAAGCTTGACAGCAATTGATTTCTTTGGTAACCATTTCTCAGGCTCCATCCCAGCCACAATTGGAAAACTCAAGAATCTTGTTGTCCTCCAGCTGAGGCAGAATGACTTGTCAGGTCCTATACCACCAAGCTTAGGCTACTGCAGAAGCCTTCAGTTATTGGCCTTAGCTGATAACAAGCTCTCAGGAACATTGCCACCCACATTCAGATTCATTTCACAACTAAGCACCATTACTCTCTACAACAATTCCTTCCAAGGCCCTCTTCCTCAATCTCTTTTCCTTCTCAAAAACCTCAAGAAAATAAATTTCTCTCACAATCGGTTTAGTGGAACCATCTTCCCTCTCTCTGGTTCAAGTTATCTGACTGCAATGGACTTGACCAACAATAGCTTTTCAGGTTCCATACCTTCTAGACTTTCCATGTGCAGAAACTTAACCCGTCTCCGCCTTGCACATAATCAACTCACTGGCACCCTGCCTTCTGAATTTGGCCAACTCACACAGCTCAACTTTCTTGACTTGTCATTCAACAACTTCACAGATGAAATCCCACCTCAATTGTCTTCTTGTAAGGAACTTGAGCATTTCTTGGTTAACAATAACCAATTCACAGGAGCAATACCTCCATGGTTAGGTAGCCTACAGGAACTAGGAGAACTAGACTTCTCATGCAACAACTTCCATGGAACAGTTCCTGCAAATCTCGGAAACTGTTCAAAACTACTCAAGCTTTCTCTGCATGACAACAGTCTCTCAAGTACTATCCCGGAGGAAATAGGGAATCTCTCTTCTCTGAATGTCCTAAATCTTCAGAAAAACAATTTTACGGGGTCAATTCCATCGACGATCCAGAACTGCAAGAAGCTATATGAACTGAGGCTCTCAGAAAACTTGTTGTCAGGCTTGATCCCTTATGAGCTAGGAGAGTTGACTGAGCTGCAAGTAATCCTGGATCTAAGCAGAAACTTGTTCTCTGGAGAAATCCCATCTTCTCTAGGAAATCTTATGAAGTTGGAGGAACTGAACCTCTCTTTCAATCAGCTCCAAGGAAAAGTCCCCACTTCACTTGGGAAGCTGACCAGTCTGCACATGTTAAACCTGTCAAATAATCATCTCGAGGGCCAAATCCCTTCAACCTTTTCAGGATTCCCACGGAGCTCCTTCTTAGGAAATGATCAGAAACTTTGCGGCCCACCGTTAGCACCGTGTGGGGAATCCGAGGTGCAGAGGGTAAAGCGCCTTTCGCGTACTGCAGCAACTGGTATTACAGTGGCCATTGTGTTGACATCCTCAGCAATATGCTTGATAATCATTTACATCATGCTGAGAATATGGTGCAAGTGGAGAAAAGTTTCTATTTCAAACTCAGATGGCTCTGGAGGAAAAGAAGAGGACAAATGGGGGTTTGGGAATGAGAAGAAGATGGTTGGTGAGTACTGGAAAGTGAATTCCATGGCGCTGGTGCCTTCGGAAACTGCAGAAATGAAGAAACAGAAAAGTGCATCGTGCTACACTACCTCAAAGTGAAGAGAGAAATCCATGGTTTTTTCACCAAACTTTTTGCTTTCATTTTCTTCGAATTGTTGCACAATCTCCCTTCTCAGATGAGTCTTTCTATCTGGATATGTTATGTTATTCTGGTTTTCATTGTTGCAGTGTTAAGGATAGTCTGGAGTATTTGTAAACTTGAGAGTGTATAGATATCTTGTATTTTATGAGGCTGAAGATTTGTATCCATTGAATGTATAGCTGTAGAGATTTTCATTGTGAAGACTGGGAGATCTATGTTCATATTCCAGATATTGATGCAAATTTGATTAGCTCACTGCATGTTGATTTTCACGTCTGTGTGTAATACATATGCCTGAGAAAAACTTGTGCGTTTGTTGCTGGATAGTGGTGCATCCATTTCAAAGATTTCAAGATTTCAATTCACGAAGCCTTGTAAGGACAAATGTCTGAGTTTTTAAGATAGATTTGAAATGAAATTTTGTGGAGGAATCCTTCACTGTTGGAACTTAGCACCACATCCCGACTCCTTTCTGTCTAGGCCTGCAGTGAATTTCAAACTGCCAATTTTCTCTAACAATCTGTTGGCTATGGTGGAGGAACTTTACTACGAGGTTTTCAGACCAAAAGAATCCTAGTTTAAGTGTTTAACACCCTAGCAAAACCGTGCAAAAACTCCCATGACATTCTTCATAGGCCTGTGAGCTTATTATTTCTGTGAGCTACAGATGGAACCAATTTTCGGTTAAAACACTACATATGTTAAGAGTTGTAATGACCTTGACGAGTTAAAGCAACACAGCCTAAGAGATACACATCCAGACTAGAGAATCACATAGCAAATGTTCATCTGGGATAAATCATAAGCTGATAACCATACATAGCTAGTTTATCCCCGACCATCTCTGCTCTGTATACGCATATAAAAGCTCCACTGATCAACACTAATGACGGGTTGCTTAATATTCTGATAGAAACATTGAATTGGAAACGAAAAAATATAGAAACCAAGGGCTTAAAAGCAGGATTCCAGTTTATCTCATGAACGATGTAGCTAGTAGATGTTGATACCTCACATGATGTGGACTAGTTCGAGGTATTAAGAACTGTACAATTACTGGAATGTAAACTTGGACCCTATAATAACTCCGAATGTTGTAATTTAGCTTTGAAAGAAAGCATAAACCGGACGCTGTTGATACAAAGCTGGAACTTTTCAGTGAATGTGCACTGATACTGGTCTGGTGCTCTATCAAATAACTATATAACCTAGAGAAACTCAGGTTCCTCGGCTATACACATAAATGTCATATATTGGGATTCCAGACACACAACCCTATTTAGAGGCATTCTCAACACAGGACATGTCTATTCTGCAACCTAAACTTGGCGGTAACCCATTGCATATATAAAAAGAAACACAGTTTGTACTTTGTACAACTACAACCATAGAAGAGCTTCTTCTTTTGCTGTTTACTCTATCAAACATAACATTCAGTAGCTAGACTCATTTTATTTAACTAGTCCAACCTTGACTCAGGAATACAGGCTGATTAGTTTCATCTTTTCTTCGATCATTCAGGCAGATACCGGGTGATTAGCAACTGCACCAGCCTCCCGGAGAAGAGGCAGATGCTGACCGGCCTGTTGCCTCTCTAAGACAGCTGCATTATCCAACAAGTAAAAGAAGCAAATAAATAAACCCTTGTGTATTCTTTCAACATTACAGCAAAAATGAAACAAGCAATGAAACTTTCCCTTTTATGAAACACATGAACTTACAGACGCAGCCGCCGATGTGCTTCCCCGCAATGAACACATTAGGCACAGTCCTCTGGCCAGTCCACTCAGCTAGACCTGCTTGAATTTCACCTCCATCAACTTCTAAAATAAAAACATGATTTCCTCAACCAAATTAGGAATCTAGGAGTTGAAAATCTACTTCAATCGAAAACGATGAAAAGGGTGCGAGAGAAAGAGACTGAATTTACCATCTTCATCTAGTTCTATCTATCTTTTGGTTTAACATTGAGGATCAAGTATGATATCCTAACCCACAAACATACAACTCTAATTCAACTACACCGAAGTCTCTCATTTATCACACACCCAATTTTAGTGGGGTCTGAGTATTTAAGGCTTCAATACAAAATTAATAACATAAATAGAAACCAAGCAATTGCAGGGGGTGGTATCAAAATCAACAAAGCAAAACAGTCAGACAAATTGGAGAACACAACTTACATGGTGAGGCAAATTCAAGGGGATGTCGCAGGCAATGTCAGGATGGGCGCGTCTCTCTTGTCTTTGGGTTTCTGGGGTGCCGTTTATTATCGAAACCCCTGATATATATTAAAGAAATCAGTAATAAAGAAAGGGACCCATAATGGGCGTTGTTGTTGTTGTGGGCCGGGTCAGGTAGTTACCCGACCCGAAACAATACGGTGCGCGCTGGAGTATATATATGGTAATTATGTAGCTCCCGCTTGAGTCAGAAATTCAATTTCGAGATTCTCATTTCCACAGCGACGAGTGGAGCACAAGTTAAGCTCTCTCCTTTTCTCTCTCCTAGGGTTTGGTTTCTAACTCTGTGTGGATTTCAAAATTGATGAGGTTATAGTGCAGGTTGAACTCGAACTCAGTCTATCTCTGTTCGTCGAGCTTCGCCGTTTGAGATTCATCACTTGAGAACTAGGTAAGCCTCTCCTTCTCTCTCTCCTAGGTTTTGGTTTCTAAGACTGTCTGGATTTCAAATTTGACTAGGTTTTAATGCAGGTTGAACTCGAACTCAGTCTAGCTCTGTTTCGTTTCGCCGAGCTGATTCGTCCGATCTTGCGATGTCGAACACGGTAATTTGCCTCCACAATTTTGAGACGTGTTTTGTTATTTTAGATTTCGGTCTGAATGGATTTGAATTTAGTGCTCTATCTTGAGATGTGCTTCTTTCTAAGTATTTCGGTTTAAATCGATTTGAGATTGTTGCTCTACTTTGAGACAGGTTTGTTTGTTTGAGTGTTTTTCACACATTTGAATGTGTTTGTAACTTTGAGATCTTTGATTTTCTGTTAATTTCTGTTTAAAACTAGTAGGTTTGCTTTGAGCATTTATACTCTTCTGTTTGAATTTCTTCGAATAGACTCTGTAATGGATCGGTGTTTGTTTGCGTTTCCAGTGAGTTAGGATTTATGATGCTTTGCATGTGATGTATAATTGCGTGTTTCTAATGGTAGATCGGTGTACCGTGTAGAGTATGAGTTTCGATCTGGTTGCTATTTCTTTGTTGATCTATAGTGGATCGAATTTACTGTAATGGAATGGATCTGTTTGGAATTTGATGTATTGTTGAGTTTTGAGCTTGATTTGTGGTTTTGGTTATGGTTGTAATTGAAATGGTGAATGTGTGAGTGTAGGTGTATGTATTTATATTTGAACTCAATAAGGGTGGTGTGGTGTTTGTGTATGATAGAGTGAGGTTTATAATTTTTCGTTACAGACTATACGAATAGCAATGGATGGAGAAGACAGTAGGATTAAAGCCGAAACATCTGTGTCAAACTAAAATTGAAATCTTAATCAGTGAATCTATCAAGTGCATTTGAATTTGAGAGGTTTCCTAGGTGAAAATGAAATCTGAATTGATACTCGATTGGGATGGTATAAAATGCTTGCATTATGATTGTACAGTTGGGAGTTTACACCTTGTTTTTTTTTTTTTTTTTCGCTGTGATCAGGGAAAAATCAAAGCAGAATCATCTGATGCCAAGAATGGTTCAATTCAGAAAACCACCGGGTATTTCTTGAAATCCTTATGTTTTGTGTATGTTTAAGTTTTTGTGTCATGCAAGTTTTGTGATCTTCGAGCTCTTTCACTATTCGAGCGTGTTAGTTCTTAGGCTTTCTTGTTCGAATCTCTATGTTAGGAGTGTTAAGTCTATGACTTTGGAGTTTCTGAGTTTGAGATTCTATTTGGTCAGATTCTGAAGTGGTTTTGGTTTTGTACCGCGGAGCTAAGCTTCTTTATGTCTAATTGGTATTCCTGATTTAGGTCTGAAGACTATATGGTATGGATAGTTTCCATTTTTTTTATTTCGATTGTACAGGAGGCTTGAAAAGTGGATTGGTTCGATATATTTGATGATACTAGATCAATTTAGTACGTCTCTCAGTTCTCAAGTAGTTAAACTTGATTACTTTTGATGTAGTATCCATGGATAGTTCATGACAGATGTCAAGATGTTACCCAAATCCTCTGGCGTTTGTTGATTTACACACTGATTTTACAAATAAGCTGCAACAAATGAAATCTGTTCTTGTTGACCTATATGTAATAGTATTAGCAGGGATCTTATTTTTAGAATGACATTTTGTATGGATTCCCATGTCACAGGATTTACACTGCTGGCGACCAGTTAACTGAAGCTGGTCAGCAACTTAAAATTGGGGAATTTACTAGTGTCTCTATTTCTTTGAAGACCGCTGGTCAACATTTAATTGCCTCTGGATTGTCTGGTCCTGGCAACTTATTGCTTGCAGCCGGGGATTCATTTGGTGAAGTGGCTAGTTCTCGGCCAGCATTCATCGGACACCCAGAAATTCAAAGGCAACCAGGAACTTCTCAGTCTTCTGTGGGTAGTTCTCAACCAGGAACTTCTCAATCTTGTGTGGGGAGTTCTTCTCAACCATTTCTTGGCTACTTCAGTCCTGCTGGTGCCTCGAATCAGGGAAAGCTGGATATTGCTGATAGTGAACCAACCCTCGAGTTTAATGAGCTCACATTTTCAGAGGCTGCTGCGTCTGGTCACTCTGGTGGATCCCTTCCTGGGTCTGAGGCATCTCACTCTTCTTCTGGTTCTGGGTCTGATAGTAGTGATCGTGATGGGGAGGTGATTGTCGGATCTTACAGACCACCCTCATTTCTGAAAAATTTGCGCCGCCGGTAGTGTGGATATGAAGTTGTTCCAATAAATGTAAATACTCGAATTTAGACCTATAAGAAACATTAAACTGCATTAACCGCACCGGCTCAACCTCTCTCATTGAGATTTTGAAGAGTGATGCTCTGCCTGATCCTCTTACAAGTTCTGCTGTTGTTTTGAAGAGTGATGCTCTTTTGACATGCTCTGTAGTAGTTTCCGCAACAACGGACATAAATTTCGTTTCTTCATATTTGTTGTTTGATGAAAAACACTACTGCTGAAAACTATTAGATATATATGCTTTTTCGATATTTGTTGTCTGATTAGCAGGTTCTGCATAGGTTCTTCCTTCTATAACTAGGCAATTTATTTTTTCATTCAATATCATCTTGCAGAGAATGGAAACCAAGTAATACGTTTCCAGAGGAGGTCTTATACAGTGCATGCCATAGATACATGACCTAGCTGGCAGCGGCACAACCCTTGTATATATTGAGGATATTGCCTCATACAGTGTAAAGTTAACAAACATGAATTCCTCAACATCATATTCTTTAAATTCGGTAAGAGATAGTGTGAAACTACAGGACTCCACTGAGTTTATAGTCTAGGGTTTAACCTCTATCTACATGTAATGTAAAACTATTCACTGCTGTGCTTAAACCTGGCCTTGCTTTTTGATTCGCATTGGATATCGGCACAAGGGACATAAGTGATTTATGATCAGCCACCGGACGATGCAATTTGCATGAAAACGGTGTGAGCAAGGCATACGAGCAATGAGTTGATATGCGAGGCCGTCGAAACAAATAGTACACGGTGACTCAGGTGGCTCTTCCAAACTCACTTTCGCCAGACCCTCAATCAATGATTCCGTCGCCAGTTTGACGTCCGGTTCCAGCCTAGCCGCCGGTGAAACTGGCGGAAATACATTATAGATCTGCTCCAGTATGCTGACATCAATAGGCAGCATGGGCACGGATACTTGAAGCACCTTCAATATTTGGTCTACAACACCAGGCTGTCGATCTTCTGGGACACCAATCATCGAAAGCATCGTACGCAGGTCTCTTGTAAGCATCGTCCCGTGGGACAGTGGCTTCACAACAGAGTGATCAAACGTAAAGTCTAATTGGTTTACATGGTGCGTGCCATCGATAATCTTCCACACGTCGAATTGGATATAACCCAACTCTTTTGACATCATGTTGAGATCGGGGGTTTCTCTCTGCTTGATTTTGGTGCAAAATAGATGCATCTTTTTTTTTGGTTTTTTTGTTAGGGTTTACGGTAGAGGTGGCATTGATATTGAAGAGAATTTATAGGTACCCGAGTTAAACATGTTTTCCAAGAACACGTCGGTTACACACTACACGACGTCGTACTACTTTGGGCCGCTAGGCGGAAGTGAGTGGACTGGGCCTAGGCAGGCCGGTCCGTCCACCTTTAAAACAGAAACAAAAAAGAGATGTGTCGTCGTATTACACGGCGTCGTGTCGTATGCAGTAGTGATAAGTTAATACCTCAAAGGTTCAAAAGTGAATCTTTTCTATCTAGCTATGTTATGTTATTCTAGTCTTTTAATCGGCAAATTCATCCACAGATAGATCTGAATTTGCAGAACATTCTCTCCCATGAAATTCTATTCCCAACAATAGATTCATTCATATGTTTTAATCAGGACAACGCCGTTTGGTGACGGAACCTTCACTTAGCACCTTGGCATGCATAAAACGCACGACAATTTGAATGCCGGAAGATTGTGTTTCACCACAAAAGCCGTCCACATCTGTTTCTGATTTCAGTCAATTTTTTACAAAGCATACATGCTGTTATGGACAATAGCACAATACCCTCACCTAATCGTTATACATGCACACTAACACAAGATGCTGACATATAATGAAACAGTAGGAGACACTACAAAGACCACTATTTTATCAGAATTCAACATCTGAAACTCTTCCTTAAATCTTGCACCTATACGATATATGTAAGGGTTCGTTTCTAATAAGTTTCCTAAAACAAGTTGCATAGCTTGACGCTGTACATCACTTTTCAATATGAAGTCAAAACTGAACTAATATATTGAAGTTTCAGTGTTCTTAAACTCTCAGTTCTCCCAAGAGGTGCAAATTACGGCATAATCATAGGTGTGGCCGTGTGGGAATACCAGGGCAAGCTCTTATTCATCATTTCAAATTACATCTATAGCAGGATTCTCGGTCGCCGCCTCCAGCCGAGCACAGACGACGTCATGCTGATCCACATATATTTCATCCTAATACTAACTTCGTTTCCATAATCTGCCAAGTACCGTAATAGTTACTATACCTGCTATTATACCAGCAAAAGATATCATCATAAGCAGCGGAGGAGTCCACCGTCGGCTTGAGCTGGAGACCGAGCCCTCGGATGTTGAAGAGTTTGCACGTTGGCCTGAGCCCTCGGGTATTGAAGAGTTTGCACCTTTGCCTGAGCTTGTGCCCTCGGATATCGATATTATAGGGCTTGCACCTTGGTCTATGTAGTCTCGGATGTCAAACGGCATTGAATATCGGCACACTGGGCAAAAGTGACTCGTCTCCAGCCAAGTAACAATGCAATCCACATGACAAACGTGCGAGCAAGGTAGTCGAATAACCATATGTTGTAGATCCAGGTCCTTCAAGCAAATAACACATGAAGGCGTCCGTGTAATAGTAGCTTCATCCAAACTATCAAGTCTCACTCTCTCCAAACGCCGAATTGCTGGTTTAATTGCGGGAAAAAGTCCGCCGCTGTCCACATAGGTGATGTCCAAAATGGCAACCATATGCATAATATGCAGCTTGGGGACGGCCACATCAACGACCTTCTTAAATATTTGTTCAATAATAGGTAGTTGCACAAGTTCAGGGACACCCATGTCGGAAAGGAACCTAACCATCATCCTTGTATACTTCTTCCTTCGAGATAAGAGCTTGATATCATCGAGTTCGACTCTGATTATTCCTCTTTCCGTTATAAGCTTTGGTTCTTCATAAATAGAATCTGCAGTCGGATCCGCACAAATCCAACGGCGCCTCGCGAGCATGGTGAAGAGCAAATCCTTTCCGGACGGAGTGGTCAAGCTGGGGAGAATTTATTCTCTTTGAAATACTGCGACATCATACACCATTCTTCTTCCACACGAACGTACCCTGATTATTAATTTGCTAGTAATACTGCTGTATTACTAGCTGCATATATATATATAGAGAGAGAGAGAAATAAGTCCTGAATATTTGCGACTTATTTACTTTCTTTGCAGCAGCTAGTAAATAAACACACAATTTTTTCCTTGTTGAATTTGATTCTACGAAAACTTGCTTCAACTAGGAAAATTGTGCTTTTGTTTGCATAAGAATTGGTCCGAGCAGCCCGGTCCAATAAAGCAAAAAGAGGAGAACCGGATACGTGGCTTTATATTATTGGAAAACAGACAATTTACTATGTTTTGTCTACAGTATTGTCTTGTTTTGATGCACTGATTTGAATTTGTTTGTGTTTTGTTGAATCTCAGGTGATCAGGAACGAAAAATTTGTTTGGAATGAATGAAACCATTTTATGTTGGTGCAAAAAATTTTGAGAGAGAGATTTCTCAACATAAATCTTACTCTTTTCATCTTCGAGAAACCGCGGACGCATTCATCTTGCAATTGATCATGGGGAAAGATACATGTAAAATAAAACGTATTTCGACGTCCAAGTCAATTTCAATTCAAGCAAGCATAACAAAATAAATCGGTTCGATACTTGTTACCATTGTTCCTCCATCCTTCTCTTATTCTCCATAAGCGTGTGAATTTATAGATCTTCAATAACTTCGACCTCACTTCACATCATAGTGAGAGTAATGGGAGGAGCACGTTCTTCATGAACAATCATGTTTCACGTCGTTTACTTTATCTTGATATTATTCATCTTAGGCTTTAACCATCGGACTCGGTTTAATGGGTAAGGGGCCCAAAGCCGAAAGTTTACACCCCCACAGTTTACTATGGTTGCTTATGATAGTTTGTTCACTTTGCTGGGTATATTAACGATGCTGACACTTCTTTTGTGATATTGTTCTTGTTGTTTGTCTCATTTGATGATTATGGAAATAAGTAATGTAGTTATATAGCATTTTGCCGTTTTCTATAAATGAAGAATTAACATTGTTGAGTTTGCCTAATAATTACATTTGTGTATGTTATTGTGATCTTTTGCTCATCAGTTACTCAATAACGTACGGGATATATACTGTGATGTTGTCTGGTTATTATACTTTTGGTAATTCTGTCAGGGTAAGTCCTTTTGGTGGATTAATGTGTAAAGTGAGAACATAGAACCTCATAAATGCAAGGCATTGTAAGAAACTTTCTTGACTTCGTCATTCAACAACTTCACAGATGAAATCCCACCTCAATTGTGTTCTTGTAAGAAACTTGAGCATTTCGTGGTTAACAATAACCAATTCACAGGAGCAATACCTCCATGGTTAGGTAGTCTACAATACCTCCATGGTATATATACATAGTAAGCTAGCCAGTTCGCCTTTATCTCTTTGAAACAGCAGAAGATGGGGAATTTGATGTTTGGCAAGTGCAGCATACTGGGAAAGAAATTCCTACACCCTCCAAACCCAACTCATTGTTACCGCACAAATATTGGGACACCAGTCACACAACCCTATCAGAGGCATTCTCAACACAGGACATGTCAAATCTGCAACCAAAACTTGGCGGCATATATTAAAAGAAACACAATTTGTACAACCATAGAGAAGAGCTTCTTCTTTTAATGTGTAAATTATCAAATTAACATAACATTCAGTAGCTAGGCTCATTTTATTTAACTAGTCCAACCTTTGTTGCAGGAATACAGGCTGCTTAGTTTCAACTTTTCTTCGATCCTTCACGCAGATACGGGAGGTTATTAACAACCGCACCAGCCTCCAGGAGAAGAGGTAGAAGCTGACCTGCCCCTGCCTGTTGCCTCTCTAAGACAGCTGCAGTGAACCAACAAGTAAAACAAGCACATAAAAAACCCTGTGTGCACTTTGAACATTACAGCAAAAAAATAGAATGAGCTAGCAATGCAACACATGAACTTACAGTCGCAAGTGCAGCATACTGGGAAAGAAATTCCTACTCTAAAACTGACACCCTCCCAACCCAACTCATTGTTACCACACAAAAATGCAGCAAAGGATCTTTTGGTTTTACCATAGAGGATCAAGTACGATATCCCAACCCACAAACATACAACTCTAATTCAACTAGGCCAAAGTAAATTCTTCCCCTCCTTTATCACACCCAGTTCAAGTGGGCCCCCTGAGCTTTTAAGACTTCAATATAAAGTTAACAAACATAATTAAAAAGCAATTCAATTCAAGGAACCAAATCAGTTAGACGAATTGGAGCAACGCACTGCTGCTGGCAACTCCTCCTCAAAAAGACGCAGGCAACTTCAGGATTGGCGCGTCTCTCCTTGTCTTGGGTTTCTCGGTGTTATCGAAACCCCTAAATATATATTAAAAATAAAGAAAATAGTAATAAAGAAATACATAATGCGCGTTGTTGTGTTGTGGGCCGGGTCGGATGGTAACCCGACCCGAGACAATGCTGTGCGCGCTCGAGTGTATATATAGTAATTATGTAGCTCCCGCTTCAGTTCGAAATTCATTTTGGGGATTCACATTTCCACGGCCACGAGTGGAGCACAAGGTAAGCTCTCTCCTTCTCTTTCTCTCTCCTAGGGTTTCAAGTTCAGTGTGATTTCTAATTTGGCGAGCTTATAGTGCAGGTTTGAACTCGCAACTCTCAGGCTAGCTCTGTTTCATCGCTTCTGTTCACCGACCTGATTGATTCTCCGACGAGTGGAGCACACGGTAAGCCTTATCCTTCTCTCTCTCTCCTAGGATTTCGTATTCGGTTTGGATTTAAAATTTGGTGAGGTTTTAATGCAGTTTCAACTCGCAACTCTCAGGCTAGCTCTGTTTCACCGCTTCTGTTCTCCGAGCCATGTCGAACAAGGTAATTTGTCTCACAATTTTCAGATGTGTTTTGTTCTTTGAATTTCGGTCTGAACCGATTTGAAATTAGTGCTGTATCTTGAGATGTGCTTTGTTCTGAGAATTTCGGTTGGAATTAGTGCTCTACTTTGAGACAGATTCTGTTTGAGTGCTTTTCACACATTTGAATGTGTTTAAAACTTTCAGATCTTTGATTTTCTGTTTAAAACTAGCAGGTTTCCTTTGAGCATTTATACTCTTCTGTTTGAATTTTCTTCGAAGAGACTCTGTAATGGATCGGTGTTTGTTTGCATTTCCAGTGAGTTAGGATTTATGAGGCTTTGCGTGTGATGTAATTGCGATTCGATCTGGTTGCTATTTCTTCGGTGTTCTATACTTCTGTAGTGGATCGAATTTACTGTGATCTGTTTGGAATTTGATGCATTGTTCAGTTTTGAGCTTGAATTGTTGTTTTTGGTTATGGTGAATGTGTGAGTGTAGGTGTATGTGTATGTGTTTATGGTTAATGACTCAGAAGGAGCGGTGTGGTGCTTGTGTATGACAGAGTGAGGTTTATGATTTTTGCGTTATAGCCTATACGAATAGAATTGATGGAGAATATAGTGTAGGATTAAAACCGGAACCTCTGTGTCAAACTAAAATTAATGTGTGAATCTATGAAATGCATTTGTCTTTCAGGCTTCGTAGGTGAAAATGAAATCTGAATTGATACTTGATTCGGATGGTATAAAATGCTTGCATGATGATTGTACAGTTGGGAGTTGACGCCTGTTTTTTTTGTTGTTGTTGTTGTTGCTGTGGTCAGGGAAAGGGCAAAGCTGAATCTGATAGACCAAAGGATGGTTCCATGACTTCCATGAGTTCTATCGAGGAAACTACCAGGTATTTTGTCCTTCACACTACTAACTGGGCAGCTTGTGCAATGAGGTGTAATATCATGTGCCATGTTAAGCAAATTTGAGCGGGTATTACAAATGCACAAGACATGACATGGGATTTTCACTCAGCAAGCTTATTGTTTAGGCGTAATTTTCAAAATATTTCTTGAAATCCTCATGTTTTGTGTATGTTTAAGTTTTTGTACCATGCAAGTTCTGTGATTTTCGAGTTCTTTCACCATTCGAGCCTGTTAATTAGTTCTTAGGCTTTCTTGTTCGAATCTCTATGTTAAGAGTGTTAAGTCTATGATTTTGGGGTTTCTGAGTTTTAGATTCTGCCTTTACCTGAATTGTGTTGTATGAGTTTTGTCAACTTATTTATCTTTCTTTTGTCTGATATGGTATGGTACTGCGGACCTAAGCTTCTTTCTGTCTAATATGGTATGGATAGTTTTCATAATTTCTATTTCAATGGTACACAAGGCTTGAAAAGTGGATTGGTGATTAGTTTCTACTTCAGAGGGATACACAGTTTGCTTCCCTTTCATGGTTCGATATATTGATGACACTAGATGAATTTAGTACCTCTCTCAGTTTTGTAGTTATGAGCATAACTTGATTTCTTTTTATTTAGTATCCATGGATAGTTCGTGATAGATGTCACACAAATCCAATTGCGTTTGTTAGTTTACACACTGATAGATTTAACAACTATGCTGCAAAAATGAAATCTGATCTTGTTGACCTACATGTAATAGAATAAGCAGGGATCTTGTGTTTAGTATGACATTTCCTCCCATGTCACAGGGGTGCAGTGACTGTAGTCCACCCTTTGGTTACTGCTGGCTAGCAACTAACTGCAGCTGGTCAACAAATTAAATCTTTTGGGAGATCTTTTGGGGAATTTACTTCTGTTGGAACTGCTTTGAAAACTGCTGGTGAATGTTTAGCAGCGTCTGGATTGCATGCTGCTGGGTACTCATTGATTGCCGCCGGCTATTCATTCATGACAAGCAGTGTTGCTGAGGCGCTTGGTTCTCTGATTGGCAATCCAGGAACTTCTTCTCAAGTGGAAGGCCCTGGAACTGAGGAACTTCTAGGAACTGATGATTTTTATGTGGGGATTTCCGCTCAACAATGGTATAACCACTTTAGTCTTGGTGCTTCGAATGATGGTAACATTACTGATACGGGACCAACCTTGGAGTTCAATAGGCTCTCATCTTCAGATTCTTCCGATTATGGATCGCCTACTGGGTCACCTGCTGGGTCTCCTGCCGTGTCTGACTCTGATAATGTTGGTACAAGAATTGTTGGCTATCCTTTTATGATCAAAACACAAGGATACATGCTACATGTTGTAGCCTGGTAGCAAGGACTACTCAAGTGAAGAATGAAGAACCTGACAGATCTCATGTGCATCAGGTAGTTCATGCATGTGCATCACATTCATTCACCAAGGATGGCAGCCGTGCTTGCCATCCCGATTAAACGGATACCCCTGCTGTATCTGTGCTATCTACTGGGTCTGACCATGTGCACATTCAAATGTGTTTGCTTCAGTTTCTGAGTGTTTGAATTTCAAATACCTTTTAGCAAAACATTAGTCTATTCGTACTTGAGCTCCAAGTTAGTCTAGGGTGGTGTGGCAAACCAACCCGTGACCACATAACTTGAGCCTTTGGGAACCAGCTGGGTTTTGTGATTCAAAAACCAAGTTTGACAGCTGCCCATGTGATGCACCGCCCAAGCTATCAGCTGTCCTAAGTGTCCTCTTAGGTAAAGTGGTTTTATAGAGTCTTTATGCTTGACTAAATCTGATCTAGTTTTCCCAAAACCTTTTGTCTTATCCTTTTGGCTTTAGTCTTTCCTAGGAAAGTCTATTCTCAGCTTTTGTCTTGTGAGTGGAGGGATCCCTAGGGTCTTATCCATCCTAGTATTCCAGACAAGCAGCTAGAGTCCAAAAGAATCTTGTTGATGTGGCAAACGTGCTTGCTTCCTCATAGCTGTGCACTTTGTCTATAAATAGAGAGCAAGACCTCTCTTGCTCCTTGGTTGTTGAAAATTGTCATTTGCATTTTCTCCCTTTGAGTCTTAGCATTATTGCTTCTTTGCTCCTTTGCTCTAAGTATTCCTTGTTGATTATAAATCTTAGAGCTGAGCATCAAAACATTTTCAAAACCCATTTCATTGTTCATTGTTCATGCATACCTTGAGAGTTGTCTAGGTGATGCAACCCGGAGAAGTCTTCATAAAGAATTAGCTAAGGAGTTAGTTAAGTTTGTGTGAAGCAAGTTGTAAGCTGTCCTTGAGAATTAGCTAAAGGTGTTAGTTGAATTCTGCATAGAAGCTTAGATTCGAGCTATGTGTAAAACACTTGAGTGACAAGAGAGCAAGTTCAGTTGTGTGCTAGTAGTTAGACTAGGCAGGATGGCTAGGTGTTGTGCCATCCTCTGAGTTGTGAGTCTTGTAAGAAGTGTCTTTACAATAGTGGAATAGTTTGTCTCTCAAGAGTTAGAGGCACGCAGTTTTTCTCCCTGGTTGCAGGGTTTCTGCGTATAAAAACGTACTGGTGTTATATCTATTACTTTCAGTACTCGTCTTTTTATTTACACAACTTAGTCTCACAGCAAACAGGATAGCACAATCTTTGCTATCCTTGTGCGCGGGATAGAGCAAAAGTTGTCAGGGCCTATTCACCCCCCCCCCCCCCCCCCTCCTAGGACCTTCAGATAATAATGGTCAGGACGAGGATGTCATTGTTGGATCATACAGATCACCCCCATATCTGAGAGGTGTGTACGAGAAGCGGTAGTCTGGTTATCAAATTCTTCCAATAAATGTAAATGTCTGTACACATAGTATTAGACCTATGAGAAACATTGAAGTACTGTATTAACCGCATGTGTAAGAGCCCGGCCCGACCTCTCTCATTGAGATTTTGAGGAGTGATGCTCGATCTGCCTGGTCCTTCTACAAGTTCCACTGGTGTTTTGAAGAGTGATGCTCCATCTGCCTGGTCCTCTTACAAGTTCCGCTGGTGTCTAGCTGCTCTATGCTCTATTCTAGTTTTATTTGCTCGGTAGTAGTTTCCGCAACAACATGAATTTCGTTTCTTCATATTTGTTGTTTGATGAAAAAGATCTACACTTCTGCGGAAAACTATATTAGATATATACTGTACTTTTTATCAGAATAAGGTACATGATATTTGTTGTGTGATGAGCTGGTTCTGCACTTCTGCTCTGCAGGATAGGTTCTTTCCTTTTTTTTTTTTCTTTTTTTTTTTTGAAGGGGAGGTTCTTCCTTTTATATAATAGAAAATTTCATATAAGTCACATTCTGAACATTTTCTCCTACATAAGTCCACCATAACAGTTTTACTCATATAAGTCCACTTTTAAGGTTAAATCTGTTATTTTACTTTTACGATGTACCTAAAATGCCCTCCTCTCCTTTACACCAATTCTCTCTCTCTCTCTCTCTCTCTCTCTCTCTCTCTCTCTCTCTCTCTCTCTCTCTCTCTCTCTCTCTCTCTCTCTCTCTCTCTCTCTCTCTCTCTCTCTCTCTCTCTCTCTCTCTCTCTCTCTCTCTAACCCACTGCCATGGCGAAGCCGCCGCCGCCTCGGCGCTACTTCCGACTCAGCCTTGATTGCATCTCCGGCTCTGACGATGCCGTCGCCTTGACGATGACATCTGGATCCACCGTCGACGACTCCTCGACGACCTCCGCTTCGACCTCGACTGCATCTCCTCAACGCGCAGCCGGATCTACAAGGTCCAACCAACTCCGACGACGTCATCCACCACTTGTTCAACGCCCGCCGCCGTTGGAAGCAGAGATTTATGCGCCTTAGTAGATCTCCCCAGTGTGTGTGGACCTTCCTCTACCTTTTCCGATCCTCTGATCAGCCCCGTCATCACTGGCCGCACCTTCTCCGATCAGCCTCGTCATCTTCTTCTCCGCACCTTCTCCTATGAGTTCGAGACGGTGACGACGAAGGTGATTCGTCGGTGAGGTGCAGATCTATCGAGGATCCACCGCCTTGAGGCTGTTGTCATTTCTGACAAGGACACCGGTCGATCCAAGGGCTATGGTTTTGTGAGTATTCCGATTCATTTCTATTCTTGTTCAATCTTGATCACGCATCACTGACTGCTAATTTAGTTGTGGAATTTGATGAATCAATGGACGTAGTAGATTTTGTAGGCGGTGGTAATAGTTTTTGTAGATGGTGGTAGTAGCTTTTGTGGCTGGTGGTAGTATTTTTTGTATTCGTCGAAAAACCTCACAATAGTAGCTTTTGTAGGCGGTGGTAGTAGTTTTTGTGGCTGGTGGTAGTAGCTTTTGTGTTCATCAGAAACCTCACAGTAGTAGCTTTTGTAGGCGGTGGTAGTAGCTTTTATAGCTGGTGGTAGTAGCTTTTGTAGCTTGTAGTAGTAATTTTTGTCATCGTCGGAGGTCGGCCGGAAACCTCGCCGGAGGTCGGTCGGAAATCTCGCCGGAGGTCGGCCGGAAACTTTTGTAGTAACTTTTGTAAGCGGTGGTAGTAGCTTTTATAGCTGGTGGTAGTAGCTTTTTTAGCTGGTAGTAGTAATTTTTGTCATTGTCGGAGGTCGACCGGAAACCTCGTCGGAGGCCAGTTGGAAATCTCGCCGGAGGTCGGCCGGAAACCTCGCCGGAGGTCCGCTGGAAATCTCGCCGGAGGTCCGCCGGAGACTGTTCCGAAATGAGAGTGGTTGTTGACTTTTTATACTAGTGGCATTCTTGTAAATATAAAGAAGAAAATCTAAATTTTTTTGTTGGATGGCAGTCTGTAATTATGTTGAACTTTAATACTTAATACAAAACTTTATTTAGACTTGGGTGGACTTATGTGAGTAAAAATGTTGGGGTGAATTTATGTTGGAAAAAATGTCTCAAAGTAGACTTATATGTAATTGGCCCTTTATATAACTAGGCAATTCATTTTTTTTCATTCATCTCAATTATCTTTGTGAAGCCAAGTAATACGTTTGCATTACACGTACATCGTCTTACAGTGGCACCCTTATTTTGATAAGGATAAACATACAGTGTAAAGTTAACAAACAAGCAATCGATAAGAGATCAGTGTGAGCAAAGCATGCAGGACTCCATTGAATTTAATTATAATTATACTTATAATCAGTTTTTTTTTTTTTTTGTTCTGAAAAATGAGTGAGAGAGGAATTACCTCCTAACACTCTTATGTATTAAAAAAGAAAGGAGAGAAACATCAAGAGAGGATGATTAGACCAAAACCTATCATAACAAAATAACAACGAAACAAAACTATGAAAACCGAATCTGGGGAAGACCCGTAAGGTCACTACTACAATATGACAAAATAAAAAAAGGAGGTGAATCTCACCAAACCATATATAAGAATTACACACACAAATATGTACTGTAAAACAAATCACTGCTGCGCTTAAACCAAGCCCTCCTTACTGATTGGCATGGGATATCGGCACAAGGGACATAAGTGACTTATCTTCAGCCACCGGACGATGCAATGTTCATGAAAACAGTGTGAGCAAGGCATGCGAGCAATGAGTTGATCTGCGAGGCCGTCGGAACAAATAGTACACAATGACTCAGGTGACTCTTCCAAACTATCAAGCCTCACTTTCTCCAGGCTCTCAATCGACGATTCCGTCGCCGATTTGACGTTCGGCTCCAGCCTAGCCGCCGGTGGAAGTCTTAGAACCGGCTCTAGGTATATATTTACATCAATAGGCAGCATGGGAAGGGATACTTGAACCGCCTGCAATATTTCGTCTATAACACGCGGCTGGTTAGCTTCTGGGACACCAAACCTCCAAAGAATCGTACGCAGCTCACTTTCAAGCATCCCGTGCGACGGTTGCTTCACAACAGAGTGAACAAACGTAAAGTCTAATCGGTTTGTATAGCGCATGCCATTCCACATGTGGAATCGGATATAACCCAACTCTTTTGACATCATGTCAGGATCGGGAGTTTCTCTCTGCTTGATATTGGTGCAACATATACGAGGTAGCATCTTTTTTCTTTCAGGGTTTAGGGTTTGGGATCCCTTAGGGTTTAGAGGCGGCATTGACATTGAAGAGAATTTATAGGGATTGAGTTCAAACATGTTTCCTAGTACACGTTGGAAAATTTGTTTTGTTTCCGATCTTCAGTCCCACGAGACAAAATTCGAGCAGCGTACATTCTAGAAATGAATTGGTTAGGATTAGTAGTTCATATATAAGCAATGTATATATTATTGATATACGAGAAAATTAGTAGTCCTACTAACTGTTGGTACAATCTAAATATTTGTAATTAATTATCCTAAACCCTAAATAATCTAGCTAAAGCTCTCTAATAATCGTTGTTCTTCTAGGATTAGTGTTTAATCACACAAAATATCCATCCTGTCGACCTATATCCTCCTTAACGCCTTGGATCAAATTAAGTATTAGGTACAATGTGATTGAATCTTCATCATGCTTTTCTTGATCACGCCTATGGAACATGAACTCATCACATCAAGCCATTTATAGAATATATAGAGGCCCGTTCTGAAGTGCACATTCGCACTTTCATTAAAGTGCGCACGTCTCTCCATTTGCCACCGTCCAGCACCGACGACGGCGCGCCTCCACCCCAAAGACTCCAGCAGCGTCCCCGACCACTTTCTCTCCCCGGCGAGTTCGTTCTTTTCC
>NC_020495.1:3190623-3213285 GCF_000184155.1 Fragaria vesca subsp. vesca | reverse complement strand
TTAGTATATATATATATATATATATATATATATAAATAGTTCCCTTCCAGAGCGGTGTCTCGCTTTGAAATGAAAGTATAGACCTCCTTATTTCGCTCATTTTCAGGACGCATTTCCACATTTCAATAGTACAGTGTCTAGAACATAGTGTGTAGATCATTTCTGCACAGTTTCATCTAATTTAGTGATCATTTGATATTTGTATATACATATGGTGTATATATGGCATAGTTTCATCTAACACACACCATATATATTAGAAGCCAGAGTTTTTTTTTCTTTTCGTTTTCTGAATGAGTTGAAGATTCTCATTTCTTCATTAAATACATTAATTTGAATATCGTTCCCTGAATATCGCTGAATATTAATTTGCTAATCTCAAAGGGGAACGGAATATATATCCAGCTTTCCTTGAATCCAAATATAACTAGGAAAAAAATCTTAATTTTAATTACTAGCTGCTTAATTATATAGACCTATTTAGGCAAACAAAAATTATCTTGCGCACTGGTTACTTACTTTCTGTCAAATAACAATATAACCTAGAGAAACTCAGGTTCCTCGGCTATACACATACATGTCAAATATTGGGATACAAGACACACAACCCTATTAGAGGCATTCTGAACACAGGACATATCAAATCTGCAACCTAAACTTGGCGGCAACCCATTGCATATGTTAAAAGAAAAACAGTTTGTACAACCACAGAAGAGCTTCTTCTTTTGATGTGTACTTCGTCAAACATAACATTCAGTAGCTAGACTCATTTTATTTAACTAGACCAACCTTGATCCAGGAATATATGCAGGTTGCTTAGTTTCAACTCTGCTTCACGCAGATACGGGGGGTTATTAACAACCGCACCAGCCTCCCGGAGAAGAGGTAGAAGCTGACCTGCCTGTTGGCTCTCTAAGACAGCTGCAGTGAACCAACAAGTATAACAAGCAAATAAAAAACAAGTACATATAGACCTATGAGAAACATTAAACTGCGCCGGCCCAACCTCTCTCATTGAGCCCAACCTCTCATTGAGATTTTGAGGAGTGATGCTCTGCTCTCTACTGCTGGAGTCTAGCCGCTCTATTCCTCTTACAAGTACCGCTCTGCCTATTCCTTATGATTTGCTCTGTAGTAGTTTCCGCAACAACAAACGGACATGAATTTCGTTTCTTCATATTTGTTGTTTGATGACTATATTACATACATACTTTTTCGTTATTTGTTGTTTCATGATCGATTTGATGACTATATTACATGTATACTTTTTCGATATTAATTTGTTGTTTGATGATCGAGCAGGTTCTGGCATTCAAACAGATGCCTTATACAGTGCATGTCATAGATACATAACCTAGCTGGCAGCGTGGCACCCTTATTTGATACAGATAAACTCATAAACTCATAGTGTAAACAACATGAATGTAAAACGAATCATTGATGTGCTTAAACCTAGCCTTGCTTTTTGATTCGCATTGGATATCGGCACAAGGGATACAAGTGATTTATGTACAGCCACCGGATAATGCAATGTGCATGCATGAAAACGGTGTGAGCAAGGCATACGAGCAACGAGTGGATATGTGAGGTCGTCGGAACAAATAGTACACGGTGACTCTGGCTCTTCCAAACTATCAAGCCTAACTTTCTCCAGACTCTCAATCGATGATTCCGTCGCCGGTTTGACGTCCGGCTCCAGCCTAGCCGCCGGTGAAACTCGCGGTACGTATATATTATAAATCTGCTCCAATATCCTTACATCAATAGGCAGCACGGGCAGGGATACTTGAAGCACCTTCAATATTTGGTATACAACACCCTGCTGTCGAGCTTCTGTGACACCAATCATCGAAAGAATGGTACGCAGGTCCATGGTAAGCATCGTCCCCTGGGACAGTTGCTCACATCAGAGTGATCAAACGTAACGTCTAATTGGTTTGTACAATGGTGGCCATTGATAATCTTCCACACGTCGAATCGGATATAGCCCCTCTCTTTTGACATCATGTTGGGATCGGGGGTTTCTCTCTGCTTGATATTGGTGCAAAATGGATGCATCTTTGTATTTTTTTTTCTAGGGTTTTCGACTTTACGGTTTAAAGGAGGCATTGATATCGAAGAGAATTTATAGGGATTTCGTATCAACCCAAGTTCAACATGTTAAATATTGGCTTTATCTTGAAGGAGGACCAAAACCATGGGAAGCCCATCTTGATCACGTGGGCTTTATTACGCCTAGGTTAATTAGGAAATGCGTATATACATGTATATCTAGCCTAACTAGGACTAGTGATATATGTATATATAGGTACGAGTGCAGTTATTTAGACCTTCAAATTTGTTCATTTGATCTCATTTTATTATGAATTATTAAATGACATATTTATCCTCTTACACAATGACTATTAAGGACACTAAGTAAACAAAAAGTACTATTACATTTATTCTCTCTACACTTTCTAATTCAATAATAATGGATTGTATTTTATTATTTTCCATATTGATTTTTATTTTCTAGTTTTATCACATACTTATTAAAACATTTATATATTTATATTATCACACATGTCACATGCATATACAAAGTGAAAAAATATTTTTACAAAAATTACGATTTATCAAAAATAATTTATCATCATGAGGTATAAAAACAAAAACAAAAATATAAACTTACAAAAAAAATAGTATATGTAAAATAGAAATACAACAGTAACAAAAAGATAGAATAGTTCATATAAGAACATTTTTTTGATGATCAATAAATAAAATCTGAGACATAATCCTTTTTTCTTTTTTTTAATTTTTAAGAGAATAGTATTCTTCATGATTCGAATTAACTTTTCTCGAAAATTGATATCATTGTAAATTATTTCTTACAATTTGATAAAAAAAATGAATGTCTAGTGACATTTTATGCAAAAAATAAAAATAAAAAATAAAAAAAACAAGAAACCAAGGTCGGGAATGGAGATTTGCGTTGAAAAGAAGAAAAAAAATAATTAAAGAATGGAAGTCAAGAATGGATGTTCACATGCAAAAAGAAAAAAGAAAAAAAAAGAATTGGAGGTATAGTGAGTGAATAAGAGGTGTAATGAGTAATAATTTTAATATATATATGAATTACATAAACAAGGTTATTTTAGGAATTTAAAAGGAGGTCTAATGAGCAAATGTTTGTATTTAAAAATAAAATGGAGGTGTAGAGAGAATGAGATGTATACTGAGCAAATTTGGAGGTCCCAATAGCAACACTCTATAGGTGCTGCCGTCAATTGTTTTGGTAGAGAGGAAATTGATTAACCTAGCTACAGTAGCTTTTCTTCAAGGTGAGGGAAAGATGTATCGGTTTTTGGGGTTAAGAGTATTATTACCATACTCTAATGTATTCTCTCTTATAGTGAAATTCATAGTCGGTTTTATAAGTAGACGTAGCTTAATCATATTGATTAGGTGAATCACTATAAATTATGTGTCATTGTTTACCTTTTTTTTTATTCGCTCCAATCAATATTCGGGTTTATATCGCTCCCGCATAACACAACAAGGGGTTTCCAAGTACAATCGGTTACCAAACTTTGCCGACTTCAAAACACAAACAACTAATGTGAAACATATAATACAGCTGACAAATGTGATCTCAATATCGAATTGCTCTACTTCATGTATCATTACATTAGTAATCTTTGGACAAACCCGTATTGCAAAACTCAGAACTAGAAGCTAACAGTCCCCAGCAATCAGAAGCTACATAGCTCCTCAACCAGCTCCGCTCGACAGGCTCGTTCCACAATTGGCATAGGGTATCAGAACAAGGTGCATAACCTGTGCGTTGCAACGTCCTCCATAAAGAGTAATGAGTTGATCAACATATATATGACAAGCCAGATAGAATATGTTGATTGGCAATTGTAAGCGTTGGACTTAACAAGCAAGCAAAAACAAGACTACCAAACAGAGAGTTGAAGGACTATGTAGCTTCTGGTTGCTGGGGACTAGAGAACTACATAGCAAGTTCATCCCCGACCATTTTTGCTCTCTATATGCATATGAAAGCTCCACTGATCAACACTACTGCAAATTGAAATGGAACGGAAAGAAAACAGATCTGATGTAACTAGAAACCGAGAGCTTAAAAGCATGCCTGTTTATATAATGAATGATGTAACTAGTAGATTTTTGATACCTCAAGATGTGGACTAGTTTTGAGGTATTAAAACAGTACAGTTACTGGAATGTAAACTTGGACCCTATAACAACACCCAACACATGACATATCAAATCTGCAATCTAAACTTAGCAGCAGTTCGTTACATATTGTAACAGGAACATACAGTTCATACAACCATAGAAGAGCTTCTTCTTTTTGCTGTGTACTTTATCAAACATAACATTCAGTAGCTAGACTCATTTTATTTAACTAGTCCAACCTTGATGCACGACTACAGATTGCTTAGTTTCATCTTTTCTGCGACGATTCAGGCAGATACGGGGTTATTAACAACCGCACCAGCCTCCCGGAGAAGAGGCAGAAGCTGACCTGCCTGATGCTTCTCTAAGACAGCTGCATTGAACCAACAAGTAAAAGAAGCAAATAAATAAACCCTGCGTAGTGTGTACTCTTTGAACATTACAGCAAAAAAATGAAATTATCAATGAAACACATGAACATACAGTCGCAACCGCCGATGTGTTTCCCCCCGATGAACACATTAGGCACAGTCGTCTGTCCAGTCCACTCAGCTAGAGCTGCTTGAATTTCACCTCCATCAACTTCAAAAACAAAAACATGAATTCCTCAGCCAAATAATAATCTAGGAGTTGAAAATTTATTTCAATCAAAAATGGTGAAAAGGGTGCGAGATCGAGAAAGAGACTGAATTTACCATCCTCATCTAGTTCAATAACCTTATACGTTGCTCCGACCTGTGTCAATAGTTGCTTAACCCTCTTGCAATAACCACAGTAGGTTTTACTGCCAAAACACGAAAACCAAACCACATCAATTTCGTCAATAACAACCTGCTTCTCCGAAAATCACACATTGACCATGTGATTGCTCATCAAAGTTGAATTGGTAGCAGACCCAATTAGTTGGCCAGTTTTTAGAATGGGTTGGATACTTGATTACCTGAAGACGACGACAGGGGTGGAGTTCACGGTGGTCTTGACCTTATCGAGAGCCATTGCAAGCTGTTCCGGAGTGAAACCGTGGCTGAAAAACGAACCCATTTCAGTGTGTGCGCTTTAATACGTAAAATGACAAAGAGATCGGAACCAGGTGTTCAACAAAGGAAGTGGTTTAGGTGGCGAAGATTTGGAAGAAGGAGCAGAGATGAGAGCACACAGGTGTTGGAATCAGATTCTGCATGAACAGGGATGGCAATAATCCCCAGCAGGTATGGTATCCACGGGTATTCGACCCTAACGGGGAAGATGTACGGGTATAACGGGTAACGGGATGGGGATCCCCAATATTCGGATTATTAAATCGGGTACGGGACGGGTATGGTATTTTGATATTCGTCCCCATCCCCACCCATTAATGATGAAAATATTATTATATAATTTATTATATATATATTTATATATAATTTATAGATAAATATTTATGTAAAAAAATTTGTGATTCTTTTAATAAACATTTAATGGACCTTCCTTTTTATTATATATTTTTATTAGATTGAAGTATGAAACTTATTTATTTTGGTATTTGATTTTTATTTCATACTTTTATATAATTGTATTTCGTATTTTAAAAAAAAATTAATTTAATACATAATTGTTAGCGGGTACTGGTATGGGTATGGAAACATAATCCCCAAAGGGTACGGGTATGGGAAATCCCCATTATCGAATTACGGGTACGGGGACGGGTATGAGGATGAGAAATGTAAAAGGGTACGGGTATGGGGAATCCCCATTATCGAATTACGGGTACGGAAACTGATATGAGGATGAGAAATGTAAAAAGGTATGGGTACGGTATTTTGATCCTCGAACCCTACCATACCCGTTGCCATCCCTATGCATGAAGAGTTGAATTTCAGCTTCTGGGACTTTAGTGGGCACCGACACGACGTCGTATCAATTCATTGATATATGGACTGGGCCTACGCAGCCTGGTCCGTCCACCTTTAAAAAAAAAAAGGATATGACGTCGTATCGCTTCATTGATTTTGGGCCTGATGCGGGGTAGGCGGAACCAATGCGCGTCTAGGCGGTAGTTATGTGGACTGGGCCTACGCAGCCTGGTCCGTCCACCTTTTAAAATAAAAAAAATTAAAAAAGGATACGACGTCGTATTGGTTCATTGTTTTTGGGCCTGATGCGGGCTAGGCGGAACAACGGGCGTCTGGGCGGTAGTTATATGGACTGGGCCTACGCAGCCTGGTCCGTCCAACCTTTAAAAAAAAAAAAAAAAAAGTTGGAACGACGTCGTATCACAGAAAGAACAGTCACACTGTTAAAACACATTAATAACTAACCAATCATTTGTGATCTCAATCCTTGGCTTCTTAGCAATTAGTAGTATTCTCTGTAGTAGTAGCAATTGTAAATCTAACTATTGGGGTAAAAATGGTGGTCTCACTTGGATGCAAAAATAGCCTCCAAGTCTTTGTACAACCCTCTTGGTTTTGATTTCGAATCACCAGAAGACTTAGATGAGCTTCCACTCATTTTGCTGCTCCAGAACCCGCTCCATCTAGTTCGAGTGTTACTGCTCGAAGGGTCATTTGCAAATCCGCTACTTCCTTCTTTACTAAAGCTAGACTTTGCCAACTCTCTCAGCTGCTTTAGCCATGGTCTATCAGTTGGAGTGGTGCCCCTACTCCCGGATCTCCGGTACTCAGAAGAGCTAGTATCCCTTGTTGCTCCCACCACCTGTTGCCTTTCTTGGAACTTGCTTTCCAAGTTATTGATGAATCTCCGCGGGATGAATAACAAGACACAGCCGGTTGCAGCTAATTTCAAACCAGTAAAGAAGGAGTTCTCGGCAGGGTCCAGAAGCAATGTTTGTCTATACAATGCATACCATTCATTAATCATCTGTGCAATGTATCCGACTAAGAACAGCAGTATGATGAAAATACCAAGCTTAGTCCTGTCACTGGCTGAAAATTCCTTCTCCAAGAGAACCAAACAAGTTGCAAATAAACCTACTTCACTGGCAACCGAGACGATCTCAACCAACTGAACCTTTTTCTTGATAAACGGCTTCTTAAGAACGAGGAAGAAAAGTTGAAAAGAGGTTATGCACAGTAAGGTAATTGAAGGAGTTCTTGAATTCCATCTGTCCATGTAGACACCAGCCATGATCCCAACAGAAACCCTTTTCAAACATTCTAATAGTGTGTAGTATATTCTGAGTATTCCAAACAGTTTCTGGATAAAAGGTGCTTCTGCATCTTCTGTTTCATCATCAGAGTCAATAATACGCTCACCTTGCTTGCGAGCACTGCCCTCAGAAATCTGAGAGAGCATGTATTTTGGAGGGCCTCTCAGATCTTCAAAGAGAGGGCCAAAGATAATTAGATACACAGAGCTTGGTTTTTCTTTCCATGTCCACTGACCTCTTTTTCCTGGACCCAGTGTCACTCGGACAATCTCTTGAAACCAGAGAAATTTCTGGCCTTCTTGATGTACTTCCTTGTATTGAAGTAACTTCCCAAATGTAATGCCGATTGAGAGGAAAAGGAACAAGACTAGCAGCAGAAAAGACGTGATAGCCAACAACAGACAGCCAACTGTAACTCCAGATGACGCTCCTCCTAGAACAATGGAAGTAAGAATTATTACTTCCCAAAAGTCATGAAAAGAGAGCAAGCAAGACAATATAGAGTTATAGACACAAGCTCCCATATGCTAGATTATATGGACATTAGTTCCAAAAATGCACGTCTTTACCAAAGCATGAGAACTAGAAAAGGTTAAAAATGTTTGGGAAGTACCTTTAACTAGTGCAGCGGAGGCCTCACAAATACCAGGTAGTGCAAGAATTACAAGAAATATCTCAAATCTTGGGAATGTGAGTGCTCCATAACCACTCTGTCTCTCAGAATTTTTCTTCCTCAGTTTCAGAATGAAAAGGAGTAAAATATGTACTAGGAGCAAGCTACCACTAATCACCGCTAACCAGAACATGGTTCTATCAAAATTCCTCCACCTACAGAATCACAGTAATTTTTATTAGTCAAAATGAATAATATGTATGTAGTTGTCATTTGGATGATTATTAGGCCATTTTGCAATGCCTGTATATAGATATGTATGTATAAGTGATGCATCCAGTTAACTTACCTGTTATAAGAACCGGAGAGATACTCGGCTTCAGGTTTAAAATTTTCACCCTCCAACTGCAGAATGCAACCACCATAAGTATATACAATTATTTTCTACTAATATGAAGCAACTAATTACAACTTTACAAGGAAAAAAAAAACACATTTATCACCTCAAAGAACGTTCTGTATTCCATTGGAGTAAGTGGCAACCCATATACTGAAGTAACCTTATCAGAACTCTCTTCTTCTAGCTGCTTGCTTTTGAAAATTTCTGAATCATAACCTTCATTAGTGTAGGACTTTGAGCTGGTGTAAGGACTTGAGGCTTGGAAGCTCTTCCCAGATTCCCATGGGAGATTGAAGTAAGGAATACTCCATTGTAAACCCCTTGAAAATTCATAATAATCAATTGGCAATGTAACTGCCAACCATCTAGAGAGTGCAAAGATTTGTATATGACAAGCAATTCTCTGGAAAAGGGCAAACAGAGGACAGTTAATTTTACAATTGTTTGACAGACGGTTAATCAAGGAACTGTCTATTGTTTAAATTTGTCCAGAAAAGTTAATGCTCAAATGATGCCATGGACCGGTCACTGTATACAAGGTCTTCAAATGTTTCAAAACGAAAAATATGTTTTTTAGATACCTAATCTACACTGTCTTAGGTCCTCCAATCATTAATTTGACTAAGCATGAAACCAAAAAGCTTTGGTGCCTTACAAAAAGATTTCTTGCTGGATGAGATGCCAAAGAAGATGCTCTCCTAAATGTCCATAGGGATTGAAGGCTTGCAGTTGAAATATAAAGCAGCCCCGCAGTTATGGATGTCAGGGCAAAAAGAGCAGTCACAAATGCAGATAGCAGAGAAGATATCATGGGCACTGTATCTGTAATTAACCATATTTTACATCATTAAATAACTGGGAAAAGAAACAGACAAACATCCACACCTTCAGATGAAAATCCTTCAAATTCACAAACAATACAGTTGCCAATGCTGATTACAACTAAGAAGAAAAGGAAATCCTTACAGTGTGATACTTGAAGAACATTTGAAGCTAGATTTTTGTTTCCAGCAACATCCCCAGATACGTTTTCAGGAACATTAACCGAAACAATATCATTAATTGCTTCTATATTGACAGTGTACATACTCCTACTTATTTCATGAAAGCTGTAGAATAGTAAAGATTCTCTTAGGATGTACATTAATAAAGGTATATATTCTTAGGGGTATATTTGAAGGAAATTGCAAAGAGGAATTACTTGCCTCTGTAAATGTCCTCCTGAGAGTACTAAAGAAGAGGAGTTGAAACCAAATACTGGCTTCATGAACTTTATTAATATGGAAATACTGTGTTCTCTTGTTCTCATGCTTGAGGTTGTACTCAACTTCACCGCAGGCCTTTGAGAATCTAATACATTAGAAGAAAAAGAACCAACTATCAACCATGTTTACTCACATGTAAAACTTTACTGTATACCAAAATAAAATTTTGTCAGATAAACATTTCAACATGTCAATAAGAAGAAAAAGCCAGTTCATACCGAAAAGGAAAGTTGCAGGTGAAATTGGAGAAACTGGAGTCCCTTGTCTGGTTATTATCAAATTTGAATTGACGCTCACTGTGATTATAGCAATGCTAGGTATGTTTGAAACCTGAAACAGAATAAGGCAATCATCACATAAGGACTAGAACAGGTCGGTCTAACATATTAAGGCGCATCAAATTCATGAACCGATTACCGCAAAGCCAAATCTGCGATTCCCAGAGTTGTTTGTGCTATTTGGTAAAAGTATGCCCTGACTTATGTGGATAGACTTCAAAATTTGTGCAGATGTATTCAGGACAGGTTCTGAGAAATATAGATAAATCTTTAGGTTATTATGATTATGTGTGGCCTGCACTGTTCGAGTTTCACCATTTAGCTGAAGTAGTGTTTCAGGAATATGAATCCTCAGGTTGCAAAAGACAGGTCTTCTATCTGTAGAATGAATCCATAAAAGAGAAAACATTTACATCAATCAGTCATGTATTCAATTGGTGACAAAGTACACAGCTTGTTAAGTAAGGAAAGGAAAATTAAAATCTATCAGTCTCTTTGTTTTTTTTTTTTTAAAAAGTCATATCTTTGATAATCTTTTGCTAAAAAAATAGGGAAAGAACAAAACACTCACCAATACGTACATAGAAACTCGAATTTTCGGTTCTTACGAATCTGTTTCCAGCAACATCAGAGCAGAAATTCTTATCCATTACCAGGATCACTCGCCCATATTGAACAGAAGATGATAAACCCACAACAAGAGAATATTTGAGGTTTGGCTCCAGAATATTGAGTGAAGATGGTATAACTTGGCCAGCACCATAGACTAGCAGCTGCAAACATTCAACAGAGAAATCTATCTTAACTTTTTTTTTTTTTTTTTTTTTTGTTGCCTCACAACACAGTCTGCTGGCAGAGGTCCCTTGACAAATTTCGGCTTGAGCAGAAATGTTCAATAGCTACATTAATAACTGTGACAGAGTACTTATGCACTGATTACTGATGTGAACTCTACCAACATATCTTTGTAATATCAATTATCATAGCTAATGTTCTGAGAATAGAATGTCCAGTATAGGTTTGCCTACCATGAAGCATGACCAAAGTTCATCATAATCATATCATAGGCACAGGACAAAACATGCTGAACAATCTAGTGTAGCATATAAAAAAATTATTAAAAATAAAAAATAAAAAAAAACCCTAGGCACCTACTCACGTTGCAGGTGTTTACAGACGAACATCCAAAACCTCCTCCACCGTTGCAGGATTCACTGAAAGAAATATTTACTGAAACATTGGTAGCAGTTGTAAAAGATCTAGAGGCAGCAACAGATGCTGTTGGGGGTACTGTATCTGCAGAAAGAGCCAAAAGAAAAAAAAACTCTAATTTTAAGATAGCTTGCCCATTTTCCCCACACTACATTTACCATAACAATCACTGCAATAAACTTCATTTTACAGAGAAAAATACACAAAATAAAGAAAAGATAAAAGAAGGGTTCCTAACCAACAGTCCAGTTATAGTAGGCACAACCAACACCTTGAGTCCCATTGGTGCAGACCTCAAATGTATGCTTTCCATCCTGCAATCCTGAGTATAAAGCTTTCCCAGTTCCACAGTTTGAACCATTGCCATCATCTAGCTGCATCATAGAAGAACCACAAGCTCTTCTTAGCATGCAATGCGTTAAAAACAAAGGTAGATATTCTGGGCTACTCAAAAGAAGAAATCTTTAATAGAAAGAAAGAAAATCTTCTTCTGGTAAAATGGTTCCAACGGTGATGGTAATTTGTTGCTGGGTAAAATAGATTTATTGTTCATTAATTTCCTTGAGAAATGCATAAAATAGATATGACAGTCACTAAAAACCACACACCAAATTCAACGCTAAGAATTGCAGAGTTTGACATACCTTGCAACTGAAACTGCAATCGGTGCATGCGCTAGCATTGCCACCAACCAAAGCTTCAAATGCAAATGTGGCTGAGTTCAGATGAGAAAATGCATGAGGAGCTTTCAAGAACTTAAGAGAGACCTCTGAACTAGAAGACTGTGCTTTCAAGCACAAGACTGAGTAAACCCAAAGAAGCAAAACAGCCCATGAAACTCTAAGGAAACCCATCTCAGATAAAGCCTTAAATTCAGAATGAGAAGCCTAGAGTCTGACATCTACAGCAAAATGAGAGACTTTCTCATTTCTGGAAATTGTCCAAAGAAAAACAGAGCACCATATAAGAGTGGTGAAAATGTATTTGTATATATGTTAGAGAGAGAGAGAGAGAGAGAGTTAGAAAATAATGGAGGTGAGAGAAGGACTTAAGCAGGATAGGTTAGGCTGTTTAGTGGTTGCTGAACCTTCAGATAAAATCACAAAACACAGTGAACTACAAGAGTTGGCATAGCTCAGTACGAGTGTAGATAAGAGAGAGGGACAGCTGATAGAGACATGAGAAAGAAGAAATCAGCTATTCTAGGCTATAAATTGTTCAAAGTGGGTTCAATCATCAAAATCTAGGACATTAAATTTTCAAGTGGTCTCCTAAACCAATAGTTGGTAAGTATTCAATATCTCTGTACCAATTTTGAAGCTGCACTTTCTAAGCTTAAGCCTGATTAAAATGCTGGAAATCTTAGAGGTTTTAGATACGATGTAGAAGTTCAAAGTCGATGAACAGACTTGAAGTAGGAGTGTCCTAATTCCTTAACATACTCAAAAAAGCCAAGAAACTAATTGTGCAGGACATAACATAATACTCTTATTGATTAGGGAACCAGAAAAACCTGAAAGACAAACCATTTTGGGTAAAAGAATCAAGTTTTACATTTGATTAGGGAGCTTAGGACCTTGATACTCAATACTCAACTGTCTTTTTCTTGTTTCAAAATTTTGGAGGAAAATAAAAAACATTTTCACGTGCATGGACAGCTAGAGCTTCAAAGACAGAGACCCATGTTATAGTGTTATACTTCTCAGAACTTTATAATTTTATTGTTTCATATTTTATGCAGCTCCAATTATGAAGCAGATCTTGTCCAACGATCCCACTTGACTAGCCAATATAAGTAAGTTTAGTAAGATATGTCATACACCTCTCTGTCCAACACCATTTTGTTCTCTTAATGATTGATCATCACCTATATTTTGATCAAATGATTGATCAATTTGTATATATTGATCAAGTTTTCACGTTGTTTTCTGAAGGATATGAAGAAATTGGATCGATTTTCTAGTCATTTGATTCTCATTTGTTCGTCGTCTATGTCTCGATGTTCAGTTACATTTGGTAATAAGCATTTGAGGTAGAGGGTAAGCCTTTAAGGAAACCATGTAATTTCGATCAAAAGAGTAAATTCGAGAGGTCACATAATTAGATTAGACATATGATTCCCTCCCAATATAACCAAGATTACGAGAGGTGAATGATCCAAATTGTGATTATTTGTGGACCAAGCCAATGCTCATTGATTCAACACCATTGATTTGTTGCCTTGTATGGTTTCTACTGCATTTTTCAAAAGGAGGGGTGAAAAATTTGCTTATGGGACCATTGGCTTCATTAACCTGAAGGGAATTCAATGAACACAGGGAGTGATGCCGTCTTCTTGTGGTTTACTTTAGTCCCCACAAGAATGGGAAATGTAGCAAAGACAAAAACTAGGGAATGTGATTGTCCGATTATGAACCACAGTGATAGCAACTGCAGTGATGGTTTGGAATGAGGTATAAAGATTATGGAAGCTCAACCTCAGAAACATTATCTCTCCTTCTCAAAATAGAATAACGAATAGATCAAAATAGGACGTGACAAGAAGAGGTGACAAAACGAATGAATAATCCTTGGAGCTATTTACTCCAAATATTTCTTCAGTTGGATCGTTGTGTTTATGGTTAAAATTGGGTTAAACCAGCTGAATGATTCAAAGTACCATTCTGATGAGTAGCTCTAGTTTATTGAAACGTTCCCCAAATGCTCGACAGCTTTAGGATCATTATGAATTTTATTCAGAAGTAAAGTTAGGTCCAAATCCAGGTGACCCGAGACCAAGTTTGTATTTGTTCACAAACCTCAAAGTAGCAGTAAAACCAGGACCCCTGTTTTCATGGTTAATTGTTTAATACATAGCCAGAACTTGAATTACTTGAAGCAATTAATAGAAAAAAGACAAGCATTGATACCATGATTAATGCATAAACCCATGTTCCAATGGGTTGTGTTGCTCTCTGAGCTTTAGTTTAGAAAGTTGTAAGCATGATGAATTGTTTAACCTTAACATAACCAGAACTTGAAGTTTCGAGGAGTAATGCATACCTAATCAAGTGCGAATGCCGAATCCCCAAAAGAGACACCATAGTTCCCAATTCAACTAGAAAGCTGTGATCAAAGCACAATGTCCTGGTGCAATTTCAAATCACTTTCGGGCATCCATATCTGAAGAAGCCGGTCGTAAAACGAGCATGTTGCGACTAAAGTGGCATTTCCTTTGCCTTCATGGAATGATACCCCTTTATGCCAATCAGCTCCATATGCAAGTGATTCATGCTTCGAATATGTTTCAATGACTTCAGTTTTACCACCGTTAATATTGACAATAGAAAAGCCATTGTGCATACAAGCTGCCAAGACTAGACTGCTTACGAAGGGATGGTACTTGATTCTCCAGACACCTCCTCCCAAACAAGTAGACATTTCATTGACTGGTTTTGATATTGATCTCACATCCCATACCCTTAGGTACTCATCATAGCTACCAGTAAGTACAGTATTGGGGTCACTAGGGTTTTTGGCTATGCAAGTAACTCCCATTGTATGGACCTTGGAATTCTGAAATGCCAACTTAGAAGGACCATCTCTCAAATCCCAGCATTTGAACTTGCAGTCATCTGAGCCGGTGTATACTAACTGTGGCTGGTGGATGTCAAAGGAAGTTGTCCAAACCTCAAAATCATGAGCTTTCCATATTTCTTGTGTCTCAAGTTGGGATTCAGCTAGAGAAACTATTGAGACAGAACCATTCGAAAGCCCCACTGTGATAGCTGTGGCTGAAGGGTTCCAGTCCAGGAAAAGGCACATGGAAGAACTGATCTTTTCATCACCTATCTCTCTCAAAGACCACCCTGCACCAAAAATTTATAACATCTAAACAAAAGAACAGCGAGCACAAACGAAAGTTCTGATATATCAGTGCCAAACTTTAACTTGAGCTAAAATATGATCATTGCCACAACTTAGCAAGCACATTGGAGTTTGGGCTTTGAACATAGTCAATCCCTTACCTTTCACTTCATCTGAAGAGCACCCAAGACCATGAATTCTCAAGTAACCATCAGCATCAGCTAGAGCAAGAAGAGGATCAATACCACATTCTCCAACTGGGTTCCACTTTATATCAAAGATTCCAGCCGTTTCAACGCGGTGACACAAATCCAGGCGAGCCGTGTCAGCATCAACATCAAAAAGCGATATGCTTCCTGCTCGGCTCGGCTGATCACCCTCTTGCAGTGTGTAAGTTGAAGCTGCCAAAACATGGCGATACGATTCGTGGGGACAAAACTCTACGGCATCAGCGTTTCCCTCTAAATGGCAATGCGCCACATCCATTCCTGGTCAAGTTACAAACTGATTAGAAAACTAACGCAATTTCAGTTGGGCATTTTGTCAAACACCTTATGGGCACAATTTGGAGTGATCGAGAAAAGAACCACGTAAAAAGTGTAGATTTGTTTCGAAACAAGCTCAAACTCAAATGGGTGGTAATGGTAATACTGTAACATACATGGGTATAAGCTTAAGCTTAATCTTATTATGCACAGAGGGAATTAGAGTAATTGGCAACAAGGAGAAGATGATATTACCGTTGTTCGTTGGCGGCTGTTAACAGAAAAAAAGGCGGGTGTTATGTATATGGGCTTTATATAGACCAACCAAGCGAGTAAAATTTTTGGGCTCTTAGTAATCCTCAACCCAATCTCTATGCAATAAGCCCAAGCTTTTCAACTTCACGACGTGCACTGAACCCCCGAGGCCCCTTAGTACTTTCAAAAGTACAACGAAAGCTAGATGGTGTACACACGGTTTCCTCAAAAAATTTCTGAGTTTAATCAGCGCCAAAGGGATCATGTCATGATGCTTTCGAAGTTCAAATCGTTTCTCTTCAGATGATGCTTAAAGATCCTAAGTTCAAATCTTCATAAAACCGTATAATCCCTGATCAAAATCTTTGTACGTGCGTCACACCTCCAACATTCAAATTCAAATCTTGTTTTTCCTTTTTTAGTGAGATTATATGGTTTTTTCATAAATATTCTAGGCTCATATACTAATTCGTGTCGAGAGATGATATTATAATGCTTCCCAGTTTAAGTGCTTCTTTTTTACGTGATTCTTATTAGAGAACTTGAGTTCAAATCTTCTTTTTGTTGAGATTATAGTGGATATTGTAAAGGGACTAGGATTGACGTTTTTTGGGTTTCGGGAGGTTTCAATCCTCAGCGTACTGAACATAAATGAAAAATAAAGAACACAACAGTTTATTTACCCAGTGAAACCTCAATTTAAGGAAAAACATTGTCGGGGCTTTCAAGATAATGAAAAGAACGAGTCAATTACAAACTTTGTAGTACTGACCGCGGCTACTATCTCTATAACCCTAGCAGATATGTTTGAAGCACTCTTCTTCTTCAAGTGATCTTCTTCTTCAATCTCTAAGGAACTAACCACGTCCTTGATCCTTCAATCACATAAACAAGTTCAACTCAACACGGAACAGTTGAACTTGTGACCTTACAAAGTATTGCAGCAGAAATACTATCTCTTAAACGCTATGCGTGTAAAGGTAGTTCTCCAATAATAGTTGTGCAAAAGGTTGTCTTCAGACAACATGCTACGTCTCCTTTATAGACGTCCAAAACTCTTGTGCAAGACATCTTCTCATCATCAACATCATAAATCCATTTGGCCTCTTAAAAGGAAATCCTTTAAACTGCATAATCACCAAATCAATCAAATATATCTCATATATCAAATCTGATAATTAAAGGAATAGAAAACCTAATCAAATTAAGTTTTATTCCTTTCACGCATCAATAAACCCTAATCATATAAGGTTACATTCATTCTCAAGTGAAATCTGATTCAATAAGATCAACATCCTAATCAATTAGGATCCTTGTCTATCAACGTAATATATACGTACTTAAGACTTCTTCCCATGTGCATATCCATATCCAATTAAACATAGATATATATCCATATATGTCATGGTGAAAATAGCCTTGCAATGCATGCACCAACCTAGACTTTATTTCCAACAGAATCAAATCATATATATAATCAATCAAATGCTCATCAATCAGATATTTAACCATATATATAAGTCCTAATCAAATTAGAACTTCTTTGTTCACACTTTTTCTCTTTTGTATAGGGATGCCAATAAATCATATACCAATATAGTGTGTGACCGTTTTAAGTCTTTCATTATCAATCTACAAGATTAACCATTAATCTTCATTGCATATTTTATCATCACTGTTGTTAAAAATGGTATTGAAATTCTATATCTTTTTTTGTTATATACTTATATTTCCTTTACATGTTTCACACTAAACATAACCATACATATAGATAGGATAATAAAATATAATATTTTTGAATGGAAAACGTCAACACTTTATTATAAGAGTAATTTTAAATACACACCCCTAATCTCTTAATACAGAACCCTTACTTAATACACTACCCATCTAGTTTTTCATTTCAATATTATACTAAATACACATCCCAAACTGCCTTAAATACCCTTAATATATAAAACTAATAATAATATGTTATTTAATATAATTATTATATATTTACTATTTCAGAACTTTCTTTACCTATTCTCTTTTATTTTTTGTTAGATTTTTTTTGATCGGGTTATAAATTTTTTCTTGATATTTTTCAATTTATAATTAAAAGAGTAATATTATATTTGAACTCTAAATCTCCAATATGACATCAATCGGCTAGAATTTGAAGAAAAAAAAATTTTAAACATACATAATTTTTTCAATGTTAAGAAATTAGTAGAAGTACAATAGCATCGCATAAAAACTAGTTCTTATTCTGCAAGATAAAAACTAAAGTTGATAAAAAAAAACCAAATAAATCTGTAAATAGTACATATAATTACGACAATAGTCGAAATTCAGAGGATGAATTAGGTTTTTATTTCTTTTCTTTTGATACGTAGTAATAGTGGAGAAGAGTTAGAATTTAAGGAAGAGAAATTATTTTTTCCCCTGATAATTGATGGATGTTTTTGTAATTAAACATACTTATAAAATCTCGTGTGAAATATAAAATAACAGGAGTGTGTATTAAGAGATTAGAGGAGTGTATTTAAAATTTCTCTTATTATAATCAAAAGATTACATAGAGACGATGCAAAAATATATCGAGAAAAACGAAAAATTTGAAAGTAAAATTACAGTAACGAGTGTCAGTGCTAAAACAATAACGCCTAAACTCGGTGTTACGCTCACGAATTGCAGTCGTTGAGCGAAATGAGTAGTCGGTGATTTGACTACCCATACAAATCCAATGCCCAAAATGATAAAAATCACTTCGGCATCGGGCTAAGGGTAATCTTCCACTTGAAGAATCGAAGCCGACCAAGGTGATTCCAGACATGGCCGTGATTGCAGCCGATCCTTTACCAACAAATACCACAGCTATGAGTCCGTCAACCAATAGCAACACCAGTGTAGAGTCTAAAACCAAAGACATTGGCAGTATTTCCAAGAGCAAAAAGAAATCAGAATCTAGTCTCAAAGCCCACAAGGCCCACCTGGATCCCGGATCCCAGACCCTATGTCACATCCCGACCCTTATATTTTTACCTTATTCACTAGCTTAATTATAATAAGAATTTTACCGTCCCCGTCATTGAGTTAATAGTTTAATTGGTCCCTAGAGGTATTTTTAAGTGATAATTAGTTTCGGGGAATTGTTCGTGGGAGAAAATATGACGACGGTAAAAATGGTAAATTTTAGCTAGTAAAAGGTAATTTTTATTCGGGTATTATTTTTCGGGGTGTTTTATTTTTGGGTTTGGGTTATTTAAAAGGATGGACCGGTTTGGGGTGTGAGGCCCAAACCCAGTTTTTTTTTCTTCTTTCTTTTTCTTCCTCTCTTCTTCCCGGTTTCCTCCCGAGCCTCTCCCCGCCGGAAACTTCTCACCGCCCGACCGCCGCCGTCCAGCCGCCCCCACGACCGCCGCACCAGTCCCAACTCGATCGGTCTCCGACCCATCTATCTTCCAGGACCGGTGACACGCCCCCTAGCGCCGCCGTGAGAGAGCGGTGCCGACCCGAAAAGTTAGGCTGCCCCGAACTTCCGGTCGCCGGAACTCCCTCCTCCGGCCACCAATCCGGGCAAGCTTGGTACGGTTTTGTAGCCCTCCTCCTGTGCAGCAACCCCTCCAATCAGCTCACTCCCTCTTGAGCTAGGTAAGGAGAAATGTGGAGTTGAAATTTCTAGGGCTTTTAGGATGTTTTTGTTCGATTAGCCTAGTTAGGCTTGGAATTGGGTGATGTGTTGGTCAGGAAAGTTGTAGAGCATGATGAGGAGATTATTCTGTCAAAATTTCATAGGTTTTGGAGGTCGCCGGAATTGGCCTCCGGCCGCCGCCGGCGGTTAGGAGATTTTTAGGGTTTTAAGTGTGGAATATCAAGAGGAGTATATTGATGTGATTTATGGAATTTTTGGATGAGATTTGGATAGGTTTGTGAATTTCCGAAGTTTGGTATTTTTGGCGGTTAATTAATGCAGAATCCGACCGTAGGATTTAAGTCGTATTTTGGGGAGGTTATATTTACGACTGTTGAGTATGATATTTAAGTTCGGATTGTTTCGATTTAAGAATATCGAAGTTAGGCAATGATGAGCGTATTTATGGCTCTCGGGTAATTTTTCCTATTTTGATTAAATATTGGATTTTTGGTTGGGAAATTAATATTATATTTGGAACAGGACGTGAGGAGGCTCGAGCAGACGAGGCCCCAGATCGACATCAGGCTTAGGCCTAATTTGTGAGTGGACGTTTATTTTAAATAAATGCATGCTATGGTTCATGGTTGATCAATTAATGTTGCGGAATATTTTAACGTCATTTTAATTTGACGATTTTTATTTCTCTTGGAGAGTTACCGAAAATGAGATTTTCGGTGGATATAAATATGTATTTATGAGAGAGTATGTATATAAATGCTAGCTAGCCATATGTGTCTGTCCACCTTAATGGCGTAGCATATAGCCGTATTATGGTGTGACGTGAGCGTTGGACGTAAGCGTAGTAGCCCTATTTGAGTGTTTAATTCATATAGGGGGTATGTACACATATTTATACACCCGTCTGTCCACCTTGATGGCGTAGTGTAGCACCGCATTAAGGCGTGACGTGAGCGTTAGACGCGAGCGTAGTAGCCCTATATAGACCCATGAATTTATATAGGGAGTATGGACGAGTGTAAATACATACATATATTATAGAGTCTGAGAGGCTCGATATTTTATGAGATAAAAGTTTTATCGCTTGCGGCATGCATTCGATTTTTCCTTAGAAATTAATTTGGGGAAACATAAATATTTTATTTATTATTTTATTTTTGTCCACTCACTCTAAATGTTTTCCCCTGGGCCCTTCGTTTTAAATTGCCCAGTCTGCAGAGTTCGGGTTGGATCTAGTAGGAGGCGAGGCATAGTCACCCGCATTTCTGCCAGTTTTCGTCAGTAGGTTACCTGTTCAACCTACTCGTGTTTTCTTGCTTCCGCTAGTGTTTAGTAGCTCTGAATACTTTGAAATTATTGTATATTATGTGATGTTTGGAAGTGCTAAATTAAGAGTGTAATTTGGAATTTTCGAGTTAGGGTTGTCTATCTGCAAGGGAGATTTTCTTAATCTTTTCAGTAAATTTTCCTTGGAGGTGGTCCCCGCACGACTTACTCCGGGTTTCATGGTGAAATTTGGGGTGGGTCGTGTCACCCTACTCCAGGCTCAAAACCAGATCCCAAACAAGAGAAACCCTAGTTAATCCAGCCAAGCCCATTCAAGCCCAATTCCTAGAGGACTGTTGCTCTAGCCGCCATCACTCCTCCGCCGACGTCACCATCACCAGAGACGAGCAACGCCACCACTCGGGCACAGCTCCTCAGCCGCCCACCACTAGCGGCAATGCCAATTAAAACTTTGCCACCATGCCGTTCGGTCGTCGAGCCCTGCTCTTAAATTTCGAGCACCACAAGACGCCGTCGTCGGTCTCTGCTGCATTCGCAAACACGGTGAATCCCAACCAGATCCAAAGTCCGATCAGCCTTAATGCTTTCATCACCACCGTCCCCATCAATACTAAAGGTGAAGAGACGAAAGCAGATACCCAGATTTAGGGAGGTCCGACGAACATGCTCGTCCTCACTCCCATAGGTTTGCCAAGAGAGATGAGCTCTAGCCTCCCGCTCAGTCGAAAGTCCCCCACCGCCTCTACGGATTAGTATATAATATTTGAATATTCTGTGATCGAAGTATTAAGTATGCGATAAAACATACTTCTTCAAATATTATATCAAAAATGATTTTTTTTTTTCTCATGAAAGGAGGGCGTGAATTCATTAAAGAGATACAAATAGGTACAAATGGTATACCAAACCCAAACTACTCTCAATACATGAATGTTGCAATAATACTTCACAGCTTTTGCACGAATTCTTCAATCGAGATACTAGGTATGCAGTACTAGTAGAACTATACTTGTTCACATATTGTATCAAAAAATGATTCTCCTTGTCTTCTAAAAAAAGCCCCTCTTGATAAATCAATTATGCAATAACATTTCACAACTTCTGCACTTCATGAAAGAACATCGGGAAGGCCTCGGTTCCCACAACTGAAGCGACGGCACTAAGAGATAGCATCCTCATTGCCAAGAACAGGGGGCTGACAAGGATCATAGTAGAGGGTGACTCCAAAATCGTTATTGATGCAGTGAATGGCAAAATTAGCACCCCATGGAGTGAAGGCTCTAACAGATTACAGAAGACATTAAAAATTTGGCACAAAAGTTCCAGGAGATTAGCTTTTATTAACGACTTATATTTGAAACACAGAGACCCACAGTAGTCTTCTGTATGAATACTATACATGATATGGTGGGAGCATGTCAACATCGCATGAGAATTGCTTTTTGAGACATAAGCTTGTGGGGAATCAGTTTTCTAAATATATTTTAGGGTTTTAATCACGTTTCTCAACACTAATTCGACCATTCAATCTACTCTACTCGGTTTAATCTTTTACTTTTTTCCACCATTTCGTAGCTTATTTTATATGCAGTACTGTATATAGTTTTGTCTCTCCACGCTTCTGTTCATTCAAAGTCTCATGTATATTCGTTTTCCTCTGATAATATATTGGTTTAGTTAATTAATACCTCCATTATTCTGCTCAATTAGGTTTATATGAGGAAAATATGTACAGGGATTTGTACCAGAAGATCTGATTTTTTTTTTTGGCGAGACCAGAAGATCTGATTTAACAGTTAGATATGGGAAAAGATCGAGAGTGACATCTGTCTATGCAAGCAACCCCAATATTTTTCAGAATCCAGCCATTTTTTGTTTGTTTTTTCATTATAAGATGAGAATCGAGAAACTTCATCATCACCAGCAGAAAGAAAGTGATCCGATTACGATACGGTAAGGCTGGTCCGCATGGTAATAATACTGACCAGTTCATTCAACTAAGTACCGGTCACTCACTGACTGACTCTCGCTCTCCCTCTCTCTCTCTC
>NC_020495.1:3148634-3190604 GCF_000184155.1 Fragaria vesca subsp. vesca | reverse complement strand
CNCNCNCTCTCTCCTCCTCTCTCTCTCTCTCTCTCTCTCTCTCTCTCTCGCGTCATAGTCATGCTCAGGCAAACTTACCGTCAGTCTTACAGAGACTCATAATAGCCAGCGTTGCGTAAGTAGTGGGGGACTTCTTCTTCCTTCTCCCAATTTCCAGTTTTGACAGAGCTTCGTTCCCAATGAAACTCAACACAGCTCAAATTATTCAGTATTTAATATACTAATCCGCCCAATAATTACCATATTCACTAAGAACCCTACCTCTGGCTCTATGCGACTCCAAGTTGACTTTTGACTTGTCTTTTTATCGTGCTATACTTAATTAGTTACTCAGTTTTTCAACTAAAGTATAATCAATATGGGATGTGCTCTCACTTCTGGCCTCACACTTCCCCCACCCTCCATCTATTATTTAACACTTAACTCTCTCCCTCATTCTCTCACTTCTCCTCGGAAACAGTAGTAACAATGGAAGAACTCTACGGTTTCAGTACTGGAAATTCTGATCATTACTACTCTTCTTCTTCAATGGCTATGCCACCGGAACACTTACCACTTTCGGAGTACTACACGAGCTTCGAGCCTCTATCGGCGGTTGTACCCGGAAGTAGCTCCGACCCGGTGTATTATTACTCGGGTTCTAATTCGTCCACCGTGTCCGATTGTGTTTCGGTTGCGGTGGCAGGAAATCAACGAGGAGGAGAAGAGGTCTCGTGTACTGATTTTAATGCTAAGATCGCTTCTCATCCTCTCTACCCTAACCTACTTCAGGCCTACATCGATTGCCAAAAGGTTGAGTACTAACCGGTAGTCTAGTATTACGTCGCTCTCTTATGTGTATAACTTAGATACGGTTTATTTATGCATAAGAACAAGGACGGTTATATCATCCGTTTGAGACTTTGATCTCATGTACAGGTTGGAGCGCCGCCGGAATTAGCCCATATTTTGGAGAAAATCCGGCGAGAAAGTGATCAGCTCAGTAGGAGAACCGTTGGTTCGACTTGCATGGGTGTCGATCCTGAGCTCGATGAGTTTATGGTAGTTTCCTTCTTCCTCTTTAGACGCTGTGTCGTATTATATGCCTGTGTTTTGCTCTTTGATTTGATTTCTTGGTCCGTTTTGATGTGTAGGAAACCTACTGTGGTATTTTGTTGAAGTACAAATCGGATCTGACAAAGCCGTTCAACGAAGCAATCACCTTCTTGAACAGCATGGAGACGCAGCTCAACAATCTCGCGGGCGCCAATACCAGTATTCTTTCAACTCCCTCTTAATTCAATTTATTTTCTATGTTTTTTTGGGGGGTTATTTCAATGACCCAGATCAGGTGATAGCTAGGTAGACGCAGGTTAGGATAAACTCGGTGCAAATTAGCAGGAAATAACTGATGATAAATAGAAGAAGTTTGGTTTTGATTCCTATGATGAGTTCCCTTTTTTACTTGTTCTGATAAAAGACGACACCTGGAATAAAAACAAAATAGGGTTTGTTCTTACTGAAATAGTGAAATAAATCAAAATTTTAAGTGAGATCAGAAACCCTAAATGCTTTCCAGTAAAAACCAGATTTTGACATTTCTTATTTGGAATATTGACACCAGATAACTGAATAATGGGGCAAGAAATATGTTTAGGGATTCAGCCTGCGGTGGCCAAACTTCTAGCATATCATGATGGCACTTCTACACAATATTATGGATGCATTTAAGTTACTTTGGTAGGGTTAACTTTCGGAGTTTTGAAAGTAAAAGTGGCAAGAGATTTGGGGAGAGCAGAAAATATGCTTGATTATATACCTTAATATGGCTAAGTTGTCTGTTTGTTTAGACATGTTCAGACCAGGTTGTTAATGTTTGAAATCTTAATTTACTTTGTCTGTTATAGATTTATATTGGCCTGTGAAGATATTTTGCTTTATACCTGAGCAGAGCATAGGTTGGTATTATTGACTTATCGCGCGCGCACACACACACACACACCCTTTTACTTTGTGAGTTTGTGATATCTGAAACATCCTTCACTGTTTCTTTTTCTTGGTTAACTCGTAAATAGCAAGATGATTCTACCATAATGTTTTCTGTTTTACCTAAAAAACAAGAAGAAAAAGAAAAGACATACAGTTATATTCTTAACTGTAGGCGCTGTTTGAGGATTTATGAAATTTTATAAGCTGTTCAACATGTGAGTTCTTAAGAAAAGCCGGCGTGAAATTAAGCAAGTTGATATTGTCAGTTAACATAGGCTTCTACCAAGTGATTGGCCTGCTGGTCTGGTTTTCATAGTAGGTGCATATTGTTATGGAAATGCTAGTATTGTATACTAACCCAGCAGTTGATTAACTTTAACATAGCTTAAGTTTTGGTGCATATGCCATGGGTGGGAAAAAGTATTCTACTGTCAAGTAATTCCATTCCGAATTATGAATACCTAAAAGAATTGTTAGGAATAGCTTCTGGCAGTTTCAGCCATGTAAAATTCAATCTGAGATGAAAGAAAACTACTGTTCTTTTAATCAACCTCGTTGGCAACGAAAGAAGATTCCATGTATGGAATCCTGTGAAGAACACCAGTAATATATAGATAATGGCAGGTTAAGTACACATGGTTGTACTTGTAAAATATAATGTGGAATGAATGATCTCATATTCCGTAATTTAACTGTTAATCTTCTACTTTTGAGGTTATGCATCTAATTGTATAATTGTTGAATCCAGAGTTCTGTACTAGGTGCATATGGGTTTTGTCGCTGAGGTCGTATTTTAGCATTACTTTATGTGCTCAAAGCCACAAAAATTAGAGATATTGTCTGGTAACAGGCTTGGAGGTTATGGATTTTGTTGAACCTTAAGGTGTGGAAAGCTGGTTTTTACTATAATTAATTGGTTTAGTTTGGGCATGTGAATAAACTATAGTTTGAACTTTTGAAAGGATTACCTTTATATGGCACCTGACTAGGTGATTGAGCTTGAAACTTATATATATATATATATATATCTATGTGCTACGATTGCTTTTGTGTCAATTGCGCATGCTTGAGCAGGTTCTTTGCAATTTTAATTCATTTTTACAGAAGGATGCATTAGATGTCTGTGTAGTCTTTAAGTTACGGAATTATTCTGCTTATCAGTGGGTAACTATAGAGGTGGTAAAGCACAAGAGCAAGTGATTGTAAGGCTACTTTGCACTACACTAATATGTTTGCTATGCATGTCTGAATGTTGGTCATGCTAAAGCAGCTGTCCGTAATAGGATGTAGAAGTGGTGAGGAGCAGAATTTGTTTGGTGACTTATAGGTAGATAGTTTGGGTGCTTGGTTTTAACTCATGAGATCTTTTTTGGGAGATATACTAAATCTCCAATTTTTTTTGTGCTGCCAAAAGCTGTAAATTGTATCAGTATGCTCAATCTTTTTCTGGCATTTTGAATAACTAATGTCTTCAGTTTCATGAGGTTTGGTTCAAGTGGATCAAAGCTGTTGACCCAAAGATTCACTTGATCTATGATAATCATTGATAGAGTAGGTTTGCACTTATAATTGATCTAGAGAACTGTAGTTACTGTAATCAGAGTCTGACTATACTGATCTTGATGTGGCATTGTTTTGTTTTTAAGATGCGTATATAGAATAGTACCAGGCTCATGGCATCGGATACATGCGTAAGCATTTTATGCTGTTCAGCTGAAATGTGGTCTAATATAGGAGTTGAACTTAATTTGCTGAATTGGTTATTGCCTCTTGATAATATAAGTCTGATTAAACTTTGTTTTTGATCAGCCAAAGGTGTGTTGATGCAAACAAGGGACTCTAGGATTAGTGGAATGATGAAGCTTAATTACTGGTGTTTTGATCATGAAGGTGAATGGAACTGGGTTGTGTTAACAGACTGTTTCAATAATACTGTGCATGGGAGATTGATATTTTATGTATGCCCAGCTTAGGACAAAATGGGCATATAGACCACTTGGGAAGGGTAGAATGGGGATTATGATGTGATATATGCAACTGTTATGAGGTTGAATCATTGACTACATGGACTCCCGTGGTTTCCGCTGTTGAAACCACAGTGCTATTACTACTGGTTCAATCTGCGGTGGCTGTGCTTTTGCTTCCCCTAGGTGAGCGTGTGAGTGAGTATACATGTTTCTATGATTATACGCACTGATCTGGGCAGAGAGGAAGCATGGCTTTGTGTAAGCTTAGCCTCAGTCATGTAATACCTTGGAAGTTGAAAACTACACCACACCCATTAGTGCAGCTTTCTCTGCAACCTTTCTGGGAACTTCAACATAGAAGCTGGGCTTCATACTTCCATTGGGAAAGGGATAATAGGGTGTGTGCTCTGCGGGTTTTACCTCACAGGCTACTCAGATTGTCTTAAAGTCTGAAAGAGCTCCCACTACTGATCGATAAGATAGAACGATTAGATAGATCACGAAAAGATTATTCAAATTTTAATTTCTCTATTTTACTGTCAGGGTTTCTGTTTGCTAGGTCTGAGTGCTTAGTGGACCCTACACGTCCATGTAGCTGGGATTTGATGGCTTTGATACATCACATCCCTGGAAACATGAAATCCTGCTCTCCATGTGTAGTTTATACATGCATGCTCATATATAATCATATCATCAACCTGGTCCTACAGTCATCAAGTTGGCCTCTTCCGTGCTCTCTTCTGGATTATGAAATGGGGCTCCATGACAATATGGGCTAACTTGTGGAGAGCGGGGACCCGACGTTTGTTTTGGCCTCTAATTTCCATGTGATGACTAATTTCGACTAGGAGGTTCTAGGGTTTATCATTTATGTACACTGGATTTGATATGGTCCCTTTGAGTGTCTGATTTCGTATATTCTGAATGAGCATATATATTTCTACTACTTAGGTATGAAGTGAGGAAGTGTTTTGTGTTTCATTTGGCATGCATAAATGTTCCCTTTTATTTTTAACTGTAATTCTGATATGTTTGCAGATGATGCTCCCCCAGGTAATTCTTCTGACTACGAAGACATGAGTGGAGGAGAGATTGATGTACAGGACTCTGATCATCAGCAAAGAAATGTAAATCATGAATTGAAGGACAAGCTGTTGCGTAAATACAGTGGTTATATAAGCACTCTGAAGCAGGAGTTTTCTCAGAAAAAGAAGAAGGGAAAGCTGCCAAAAGATGCTAAACAAATCCTTGCGGATTGGTGGAACCTTCACTATAAATGGCCATATCCAACGGTACGTGATTCTTATTAACTGTGTTTGTTAGTTTCTCAAGCATAGCATGAATCCTTGGACAAATTTGATGGTGCAGGAAGTAGACAAGATGACACTGGCTCAAGTGACGGGTTTGGATCAGAAACAAATTAACAACTGGTTCATAAATCAAAGGAAGCGCCACTGGAAACCATCGGAAAACATGCAGTTTGCTGTTATGGAAAGCCTCTATGGTCCTCGTCCTGTTTAGGGATACTAACTGGATAGCCTCCAGCCACTGATCATATATATAAGAGTGGGATCTCATCTGGTCCCTTTTTAACTTCATATATATAAGAGTGGGATCTCATCTGGTCCCTTTTTAACTTGATTTGTAAATGAACTCTTGAACATGACCTTAATTTAGCTAATGCCCGAATAGATCCCTACTTCCTTTTGGTTCTCCCCAAGTACTTGCATTACCTGTTCATTCTTTGACCATTCACAATCAAGCTAACCCTAGCAGTCTGAAAATCTCATCGCTAGGGTTGAGAGAGTTCGGACCTTGTTCTTTCTCTTTGGTAAACCCTTCAGCTTAAAACTCAAGGTCTGAACTCTAGCGAATGCCTTCACACTCTGCACTGTAAACTAGCACAACATGCAGATTGGGCATGCAACTAGGCATTGAAGATCAAGCTGCCATAGTGCCATGTACCTCAAAGCCTTAACAGTCTTTTGAATGAAGCTACCATATATCTTTTTCCTCCAAATCCCATGTCATTTACAACATATACAATCCAAATAAGTAATGTATAAATCCATCTATAGCAAACTAAAGATATATAAACCCAAAGATAAAACATCATGATGATATCTTATCGTGAGACTTGACAAAAACTTTATAGCTTAAGATATAGACTACAGGCTGCACATTTTAATCACTGATATTAAGCCTGCAATTTTAATTGATACATGATTCTCATCGATCAGTGTGATATCAGAATTGCATACATTAATCAATGTGTTTAACAGCATGCCTACATTCTCATTCTGAATTGTTTATACAGAATGATTCTATGTCTAAATTATAACAACCATAATACATGCCCTTCTCTACCGGAACCATTTTTATAGTTCATAATCGTCTAGGTCGTTAAAAGCGTCAAAAATGTCCTCCTCAGTTAACTTATTTTCGATATTTCAATGCATGAAAAACGATGAAAACAGACACTGAGGGCTCACCAACCTCCTGCTTGATTCGAAGTGAAACAGCTTCAAACTCCAACATGCTCTAAATATAGAAACCAAAGAACCAAATCCTCAAGGAAACATTCTTTTTTGTAATCAAAATCCACAACTCTTAGTGTTTCTGATATAAACACAGGTCATTGGGCCTGTAATGGTCTTCCAATTCACTTTGTTTCCCCTGTTCTAGAAACAAAGGAGGTGAAAACAGAGAATTAGGCCTGCATTTTTCGAATGATATGCCATTCCCAATCTCAAAACTTCATTGCTCAACATGGATTTTCCTCATAATGTACTTCTTCTTCTGCTCCATTTCCAAATCAGACCCTCAAACCTCCGAAGCCGGTCAGTTCTGCGGAAACTCCACCCACACCTCTGACAGCAACTTCATTCCCAACTTCACAGACGCCATGTAATCCATCTCCAACAGTGTCAACAAAAAAACATGGGGACAATACAACACCACATCACCGCCTCCAACTATTTTCGCCTTTGCGCAATGCCATTCCGATCTTTCCCAAAATGACTGCTCAACTTGTTTCGCAATTTCTAGAACCAAGCTCCCCAAATGCCTCCCTTCAACCTCAGCTCGCATCTACCTCGACGGCTGCTTCCTCGCTTACGACGACCATGACTTCTCTGGCGAGGCCCTCCACGAATATCCCAAGCATGTGACATGTGGAACACCAGTCGATCTTTCGAAATATAACTACATGGAGGGGTTTAACAGCAAGGTGATGGATGTGATTGGTAACGTGACGGAGAAGGCTGTGGGGAATGAAGGGTTTGCTGTGGTGGGGCAGAGAGGTGGAGTTGAGAGTGTTTATGTATTGGCTCAGTGCTGGAGGACCATGGGCGAGAAAGGGTGTAGAGATTGTTTGGAAGTAGCTGGGAAGAATCTCAGGGGTTGCTTGCCTGGGAAGCAAGGTAGGGCTATGCTGGCAGGGTGTTATATGAGGTACTCTACTGAGAAGTTCTTTGACGTTCAAGAAGATGAACTAAATGGAAATGGTGAGCCTCACTTCCACATTGTGTTTTTGTCTTAGGACTCTTACTCAAATCGGACTAGCTAGTTGTTCATGAATTTTATTTGGTGATCAAAATTGAAAACGTGTGACCAGAAATTCTTATTGATAACACAAGACCATAATGATTTCAATGTCATGGTAGTTTAATTTTCATTTTGGTGTCATGTATTTTCAGCTGGACTATGGGAGGTTTTACCGTTTTAGCTGTCATGGTAGCTGGAATGGTTCTTTCTGTTCTGTCTCTCTTTGGGTTCACAAAGGCCTACCAGAGATTACAAAAAAAGACAGCAAGTAAACATTTAGTTTTGGAACTGTACTCCTAACTACTAATCATTTGTTGATCTTTTCTACAGTTTCTAACATTTTTTTGTTTGTTGTGGTTTCAGTGACCAGTGCCCCAGTTGGGACATCAAAATCTCAACACAAGAACAGATTGAATTTCAAGTATGAAATGCTCGAAAAGGCCACTGATTTCTTCAATGCCTCGAGGAAACTAGGGCAAGGTGGAGCTGGTTCTGTATTCAAGGGAACTCTTCCAGATGGGAGCAATATAGCAGTGAAAAGACTATTCTTCAACACAAGGCAATGGGCGGATAACTTCTTCACTGAAGTGAACCTCATTAGTGGTATTCAACACAAGAATCTTGTGAGGCTGTTGGGTTGCAGCATTGAAGGCCCAGAAAGTCTTCTAGTCTATGAATATGTACCCAACAAAAGCCTAGATAAAATCATTTTTGGTTGCAGTGAGCAAGTTCTAAGTTGGCAACAGAGATTTGACATCATTTGTGGCATTGCTGAGGGACTTGTGTATCTTCATGATAGTTGCAGCGAGAAAATTATTCACAGGGACATAAAATCCAGCAACATTCTCCTTGATGAGGATCTTACTCCAAAGATTGCTGATTTCGGACTTGCGGGCTGTGTTGATCCTGATAAGTCTCATCATAGCACAGGAATTGCAGGCACATTGTAAGAAGAAACCACCTCCAGCTCCTAGTACTTTTACTAATACCAGTATTAGTTACTACAAGGTGGAGTCGTTAATTTGGCTTGTTTCTTTTGTTGCAGAGGTTATATGGCTCCTGAATATCTTGTTCGAGGACAACTAACCGATAAGGCTGATGTGTATGCCTTTGGTGTGCTTGTTCTTGAGATTGTATGTGGCAGGAAGAACCATGTTTTCATGGAGGGTTCAAGCTCAATTCTTAATTCTGTAAGATTCATATCTCTATCTTGGTCACGGCATATTTATCTATTGGCATGATCATCATTTAGGCCAAGTTTCATATTCAAGTAGTATTCCTAACATACCAAATGACATAATATTTTACTGTGGCATCAGGTTTATCAGAACTACAGGGCTAATACTAATACCAAATCTGTTGATGCCATCTTGAAAAGTGAGTACCCCGAAAGAGAAGCATCGAATGTACTTCAAATTGGGCTTTTGTGCACTCAAGCTTCTCTTGCACTGAGACCATCCATGTCCGAAGTAGTTCAAATGCTGACTGATAAAGAATGTAGCATTCCTTCACCAAAATAGCCTCCATTTTTGAATGCCAGCATACTTAATTCGGATTCTTCGAGTACTACATCGAGCTATTTGTCACAAGCAAAAGAGGGAGGACAATCTCTAAAATCCACAGATCAAGCCGGCTTGGAATATAATGCTACTCAAACAATCAAAGTATCAGAACCAATGTAGTAGCACTGGATGCAACTGTATCTGTCCAAGGTTTATGTTCTTGTAAAACAATGAGTTAGGAACTTTGGAACACATGTATATAAAGTTTTGCTCTTGTAAAGACAACGTTTTAGGTCTGGAATAGCCATGAGAGTTTCAATCGCACTAACTATCTCATGTCAATTAGAAGTTCATCTTGTTTCACATTGTTTGACAGAGTTGTAAATTGACTAGAGCCATATCTCTTTTCGTCTTGATAAGATAGAATTGTAAACTTGTAATCCCAGAGAGTTCTATCAGTCCCTTGGCTTTGATTCTAGGTAGTTGAAGCAAGAACGGCAGACACCGATTGACTGGGTTTGATTATGAATAGCTTAACTTTTAGGTGAACGAAATATTAAGCACACAGAGAATCCCACATCGATAAGAAGCGTCAAGCCGTGGCGTTTATATTCCAACGAATTGCCAACATGTGTGCTGAGTCCGGTAACGTGGGCTTGTGACCCAAGCGGGGGCATTAAAGGTGGGTTTGGAGGTTGGACAGTGCGGGGGTACCCTAAGGCGTTGTGGGCCCTCCGGGGGAAGTGGGCTCAGCTACCGAAACGGCGCATTCAGGTGCAGACTGTCTGCACAGGTGACGGCGACAATCGCCGGAAAGTACACGGCCAGGCCAGCACTTGGCCGGTCAGGATTCCGACAAAGTGGTTCACGGATGAACCAGCGACGGAGAAGAAGATGGAGAGTCGCCAAGACCGACCTCCATGGAAGGCCCCAACAAGGGGTGTGCACCGCCCGGCTTAAAAGATGGGCCAGGCGACTGGAAGTTACACACCAGCGCGCCGGACGGAGTTGGGCTTTGCTTTGCCGGCACCTTGGGAGGGAACGTGACGCATTCTCATAGGGGCCCGCACCACCAACCTACCCCACTTTTTGCACTTTTGGGCCTTCAAAATGGGCCAGCCCAGTAAGAGAACCCGGACTTTTTAATTTTGGCGCATATAATATATTTTTTAATTTATTTATTTTTGGCGCATATATTCTTCCCAAATCGAGTGGTTGACGGAGAAGAGGAATCTGAGAGAGAAGAGTCAGAGAGATTCAGTTTCAAAAAATAATCAAAGAGTCTCTCTCTCACTTTCCAATTGGAGTCTTATGAGCGCCAAGCTTTTGTAAGCTTAGCTCAGCCGGCCATGGCTCTCAGCTCCGACCATCCCTTAGACTGGAAATTCTCTCAGGTTTTCGGCGAAAGAGCTCCCGGCGATGAGCTTCAAGAAGGTTAGGGTTTCGCTTTAACTCCAAACTGTTAGTTTGATGAGAATTTTCTATCATGCTTAGTATCGTTTTGCTTGTTCTGAGCTTTATGAAGTGAAGCAATGCAGAAATGAGATTAAAGTTTAGTTAGTTATAAGCTTCGATTTTGCTGTGCGTGTAGTTGATGTGATATCGGCGATCGGATTCGACAAGAGCGGCGATCACCTAGCCATTGGAGATCGAGGTGGCCGCTGTGTAATTTTCGGCAGGAAGGATGAGAAGCATGTAAGAATTTAGCTAGATAGTTTGATTTTGAAACTAGTTGAGTGCTTTTGAATTCATTGCGGCTATCTTCCTTGTGATTTTGGCATGAAAATTCGGCTTATCATGTTAGTTATTAATTGGCTTCTTAGAATTTGGAGCACCGTTCGCGGCATGAACTGGAGCAGTTGGATGTTACGTCCACGAAGCATCCGGAATTCCAGTTCAAGACTGAGTTTCAGAGTCATGAACCGGAGGTATGCTTAGTTTGGAATTATTGTTTTTTCGAAACTGCATTATGTAGGACTAGTGTCAGTGACTGTTGTGATGTTATCAGGCCGTGTAATTTGTTCTGTTAGTGCAATGTGAGGATTAGTTTGCTGTGTTATTTCGTTTTATGCAGTTTGACTACTTAAAGAGTGTCGAAATTGAAGAGAGGATCAACAAAGTAAAGTGGTGTGCAACATCCAACGGATCTCAGTTTATTCTTTCAACTAATGACAAGACGATAAAACTGTGGAAGGTATGGAAGTTTCAATGATACAGAAGGAATATGGATACAACAGTTGTGTGGAGAACCAATGCTAGTTTGATTGGCCTTTTTGTTAAACAATGTTGACTAAAGCTTAGGAAATGTTGATCTGTGTGCTTTTATGGTTTCTGTGATCAGGTCAAGGAAGGTAAGGTGAAGAAAGTAAAAGAGATGAACCCTGGTCCACTTCCGAGTTCAGATAATGTGCTTCTATCTGAAAAGAGTTTCATCAGTAGAGAAGATAAACCGATTGTTGCCAATGGTTATCGGCAAGAAGGGGTGGAGAAGATGGCTAATAGCGTGTCCCAGTATCAAGACATACATTCGAAGGTTGATAACTGTGTTTTTTTAGTAAAGCTATGTATTTGTACTACTCATGTGTTTTTACAGTACGTGGTCATGATTGTAATTTGGTTTGTGACTAGGTTGCTGACATTGAGGACACTGCTCAAACAACATGCCGAAAGGTGTATGCTCATGCTCATGATTTTAATATTCACTCCATCTCAAATAATAGGTAAACTTTGTTAGCATGTGTTAAGTTCTCTAATATCTAGAAATCGCCACAAGAGAGCTAGAATAAGAGAGAAGCCATTTTGTTTAAAATCATGCAGATACATCTTTATTCAGTTTTCTACTTTGGTAACCTTGAATGCAGAAGCAACTTGAATGTTGTTAAGTAGATAGTTATAGACTTCAAGTTGTATATGCATCTCAGAAATAATCTGGTTTCAACTTTTATGCAGTGATGGTGAAACTTTTCTTTCATCAGATGACCTTAGAATAAACTTGTGGAACCTTGATATCAGTGATCAATGTTTCAATATTATAGACATGAAGCCACAAAACATGGACGACCTTACTGGTAGTCTCTCATTCCCTCCTGTAGTCTTTGCATCCTCTGAGCTCCTATTATCAAACTACTGCGTGCTAGTTAAAAATGAAAAGCATGCCTTTACATAAATTTGAACTACGAGCAAATTTCAGATTCTGTATTGTATAAACATCATCTCTAAGTTTAGCCTTGGAGTCTTTCAACCATTGTTCTTTAGGATGGAGAAGCAATAACCAACAGGGTGCCAGGGTCTGACAAACCTGGTTGACTCAGTTTTTAAACCAATGCTTTGGTGCTTAATTGTTTATCGATCGAATAAATAAATGATTGCATCATTCGAAGTCCATTGGCTCATTTTGAAGGTCAATACATGTTTCTTTAGTTTGGAATCTTTAGGCTGATTGATGAAATGTTTGTTCAGAGGTAATAACATCGGCTGAGTTCCATCCCATTCATTGTAATCTGCTTGCGTACAGCAGCTCAAGAGGTTTTATTCGCTTAGTCGACATGAGGCAGTCAGCTTTATGTGATAGCAGTGCAAGAATGTGAGTTTAGATCAGTTTCTGTTCATTTTGTGGACAGATTATGTACTTGTGATCTGACACACAAGATGTTCTGATACTTGTTAATTGGACTGGTTTACAGACTACAAGATGGAGATTCGCATGGGTTGAAGTCGTTTTTCACAGAAATTATAGCATCCATCTCTGATATCAAGTTTTCAAAAGATGGGCGGTACATCTTAAGTCGTGACTACATGAATCTAAAGGTATTGTGTTATCTTGGAATATGAAAAAGACAATTCCAAGGTAAATTAGATGAGATGTCCCTAACAGATTTGTGGTGACATTTCGAAAATATTTCTTCTCTATGGATTTAGAGAGACAGGTCTTTACCCTTTTTTGTAGATGCAATTTTACATTGATGTTTTTGTTTCATTGTATAGCTCTGGGACATGCATATGGATTCTTCACCAGTTGCAGTGTACAGGATTCATGAGCACCTGCGCCCTAAGGTAACTAAACGATCTTTTGGACTCCAAACTGAAGATGATTTTTTTTCTTTTTTTGTTAATATGTATTGAATTAGATCCATGGATAGTTGGAATGCATAAATCTTCCCAAATTTTATTAGTAAGTAATTTGTGCTCTGAGTTTCTGATGAGCTGATCCAGGTGTCATTATGAGCCTGACTCAATTTCAGTGCCCATTTCTCCCTCCAGCTGACAGCTCTATTTTCTCCTTGCAGTTATCTGAGCTGTATACTAATGATCGCATATTTGATAAATTCGGGTGCTGCTTCAGTGGAGATGGACTTCATTATGCAACTGGATCTTATAGGTATGCAGTTGGGACTGGACCTGCTACAACATATCCAGTCATGGAACTGTTACCAGTAGTAGTTTTGTTTTGCTTGTATCTGCTAACACACTCAGCTTTTTTGATAACTTTCTATAATTTTAATACAGCAACCTAATACGCATTTTCTCCCATGGTACTGGAGGTGAAGAAGGAACTACAATAGAAGCTAGCAAAAATCCTAACAGGTTGGCTCTTTTTCCTTCTATTCACGTCTGATTCCCCCAAAACATTGGTGGAATTGAAACCTTTCAATCAAATGAGGAAATTCATGGTATATCTGTAATGTTGTGTATCAAATGGTGCCTGTATATGGATAAGTCGGTATTCTGTGAAACTGAGTTGGCTATCACTAGGAACTTATATTTTACCCCTGTGAAAGCTTTCTGAATTCTTTTGTGAACTTGAAACTAGGAAACCACTTCCCCGGGCTGCACCTAGGGTTAGGAGGTCATCCTTGAGCAACCTGGCACGAGGATTTTACCGGCATGGTTAGGCTTTCAACCTCATTACTTGTTTTTGTAGATACATCTGTTTGTCTCTCTTGACTAAATCCATCTGCTCTGCTTTTTCAGGGCATGAAAACTCAAGCTCAACTGGGAACGATATCAGTTGCGACTTGAGCTCCAAGCTATTACAGGTGGCATGGCATCCAGAAGCGAACTTAATTGCTAGTGCAGCTGGGAATAGCTTGTTCATGTATTATGCATAGCTTTGTACACAGACTAGACTAAAAAGTGATTGTAAATAGGGTCTCAAGTCTCAACTTCTCCCTATAAACTAGGCAGTAACTTGAAAGTCCTGTAGTTACCCTCTCTGGGGGGCACCGGCGTTAGCAAAGGCTAATATGACTCCAAATGTGACAATATTATTGTTCATATCTCGTGAAAAAATGTAAACGAAAGAAGAGCTTCCCGTAGGCTTCTACTAGCCGGAGGCAGTCGGTGTTTCGTGTGGAATTATATTTGTGAATATCATACCAGCTACACCGAATTAAATTTAACCTTCCGTTTTAAACTACCAAAAATGTTATACACCTCTTGAAAAGTTTACCTTTCACTCTTCCAGGCCTCTAAAATGCGCTGTAAAAAAATAAAAAATTACAACCCTGTATTAACACCCGGACCTCTAGGATTTTGACAGATGTTAGGGTGTGTATGAGTCACACAGTCATATCATGCACATGCATACACGTCACACCTGACTCACACAGCTTTTCTGTAAGCTAAGACCGGCCGTCCCCGACGTGCAACTTGCATTAAACTTTCTTATTATAACAGGGGCAGCTCCGACAACGCTGCCCGAACCCACCCTTCCTTCTATTACACCAACCTGCCCGCTGCCCAAAACCCTAGACGAAGCAGATAGAAGATCAAGATCTCAGATCTTCCATTATAAATACCAAAGCGATGCTTTCATCTCACAGCCTCAAACCTCCATGCTTTCATTTCCAGCTTCACTTTCTTCTCAAAACATGTTTTAGCTTCATAGTTTGATCGTCTATATCTCTTTGGTTCTAATTTTTCTCTATGTTGTTTCTTGTTGTTAATTCTTTCTGATACTGTTTTGTTTGTACTACGTATATGTGCAAATATCTTCCATCCGCAAGCACCAATCTGATGGGCAGAGCGGCCATGGTTTGCACAGAATGACTGAAAAATTGAGTGCCTGTTTATACATGAGTGCTTTAATTAGCTGCTATTCTTTAAGAGGTTGATATGTGTTTCCTGCAAAACCTCTTTTGGATGTGCCAGCATACATTTACATTTCTAGCTCCTCTGTCCTCCTCATTTCTGATCTCTCTTATAAAGCACAGATCCTTTCTTCTTGTTCTTTAGGTCTATGCTTGTTCAGAAATCAAAATCGAAGACGAATAAGTTTATCAAACGGAAACAGAAATATATGGTTTTAGATACACAAACCCAATATGCACCAAAGTTGAATGCTCATTGTTGCCTGGTTCTTTCTGATAATTGATTAGGGGAATATCCCCCTGGTTCATGATTGGCTTTCCAGTTTTGGAAATGTGGATCTGGTCACGGTATGTGGATCTGGTTACGGTATCTATGAAGGACCAGGTACAAAACAATATTGGCCTGCTTTCTAAAATTGGCATTGGTTTGAAATTTTAGTTGTTTCCCATACTAGGCTTGATCCCAAATGGTGAAAGTGACCCAAAAGGAAATTGTCAATTTTGGCAAAGTGGATTTTGTATCTTTATATGTTCAGTTTCCAAATGGGCTTTCAAGTTACCAAAAGTAGTTAGTGGAGGATGTTGCAAATCATTTGTTGGCTTTATTGTCAATCGGGCATTTCGTTAAAAGTACCGATTAGAACCGGAAGAGCTAGTCCTTTGCAAGCCATTATATTCGAACATTAAGAGAAAAATGGAGTTCGGGATGTTAAGTTGAACCAATTAATTACGGTTCAAGGACATTAAATTTGACGTAAAATTTGGCATTATTTTCTAATTATTAGTTTTTTAAAAATTCAACTGTCTAAATTAATTGTAAATATGATGTTAATTTACAAAAATTGACGTGATGTGACGTGATATTTACATAATTTCATAATAAATCAAATTAAAAAAAAAATCTGAAAAACCAAATCAATATGGACGATGAAAAGACGACAGAAGACCAAAACGCATAACACAAGAGAAAAAGAATGAGGATGAGTTACTTTATGGGTTGATACAACTCTCGATATGTTCCTATCTCATTCATAACGACTTGTTCATCAACATAAACGACTTGTTCCTAGCTACCGTCATAAGAGTAGTTTCATTGGATACTTTCGTTGCTTGCTTAGTTTATGTATATTCAAGTCTAAAGCTGCAATCATGGACCTGGGCTATTAGTTATATTTATGTTAGTTTATTAGCTGCATTTTATTTTCTATTTAGAATAATTCCTAACTCAATGTTGGTTTAGAGGTGTGTGTTTTGTCTCGGTTTACGTTTCTTACATACCATGTCTGTTCTAGATGGACAACGAGTTCTTTGTTTTGTCAAATTGTCGTAGCCTCTTAGTGGCATAATAAAACTTATTGTCACTGGTACTATCTTCCAGTGACAACATGGTAGGAAAGTTGTTAGATATAGTAACTTATGGCTCTACATGAACATTGTATTTCATGTATGTCGTCAAATTTGTAAAAGAAATGGAGTAGCCAATGATGCACTTCTTGTTAAATAGTGTTTTTTAGAATACATAGGATTGAAAACTCATATTATTTCAAGATGTTTAGGCAATTTGAGGTTTATGTTTTATGTACCTTCTTTGTATTATGCGGTTTCGTTAATAGTCAAGGCATGAGGACGGCCGTTTAGGCCCTTATTCAAAAATAAATAAATACTATCAATTGTCAAAAATAACATCAAATGGTTTGATGAGTAGACTTGGGATTTAACATGAAATTCACTACTATATTTGTGAATAAGCTTCCATCACACCCGTTAACAAACATGGTTTCATTTTTCTCGTTTCCTTCTTTTGGCAAATTCAACCAATATACATTTTCCCTAATAATAAAAGACAAATAATATAAAAAATAAAATGATTTTGTGTCCTTATGTAACCGATTCGTGCTGTCTATATAAACTCCCAGGCTTTGGTCTTCTAGAAGCGAAGCCAAAGACACTGAGGCTTCACAACAGATTTCTCTGAAACTTGTCTTTGCCAATAATGAGGAGTTCTCATTAGCAACTGGGTGTTGCACAGTTCTGGGTTTGAATTAGATCGCAGCCAAATTGAGATAAACCACCATGGCAGTGTCAACACATCTTCACTCTCTTACAAGTCTTGCTTCGTTGACTCACCGCACTAAGCTGTTCAACAGCTCATGCTGCACTTCCCTGTTTCCCAATGCAAAGCAAACAAGCCCATCAACGCTGTGCAGTGCTGTGCTCTCCGGACACTCCACTGTTTCCGCGGGATCAAAACCACCGTTTTCTTCCTTCAATGAGGTATGCCAGTTGGATTTGTTTAGCTTGTGAATTGGAACACAATTGGGTTTGTGACAGATTTGTGTTTTGCAGTTGATTGAGTCCCTGATTGATAAGAAGGATTTATCGGAGTCGGAATCGGAAGCTGCAATGGAGTTCTTGCTGAGTGATACTAATGAGGCTTTGATTAGCGCCTTTCTTGTGCTGTTGAGAGCCAAAGGAGAGACTTATGAAGAAGTAAGTAAAATCTTAAAGTAAAGAACTTTCAAAAGAAGTAGCATTGTGGGTTGGATCTTGTTCTATGTGGTCAGCATTTTATGTTACTCCTGTTTGTGAATTCTGAAAGCAGTCAAGAACGCCATCTGTTCCTCTAGATATGTGAAATTGGTTATCTTTGTGATTGGAATTTCGAAGGCAACTTAGATGCTGGATTGTTTTGAAAAGAATATGATATGAAAGATTACTTGCCAATATTCAGCAGAATGGTGATTAAATCTGTTGAAATTTAGTCATCCTCTTGAGTTATAAACGACTCGTGTGTGACAACTGGTATTCTTCTGGTCTGTTTTGATGGTGCATGATAATGGCATATGGACATCTGATATTATTTGGTGAGCTAATTGTCCTGTGTTATTAGCTTCCTGTTCTATTATTGTGTGACTGTGTAAATGTAGTGGTTGAGTTAAACGGTGTTTCTCGTTTCTGTTATTTTTCCTCCTATTTTCAATAGTTCATTTTTCTTCTTTTTCTCTGTGTTGTTGCCCGAGGCTGGTACTCTATTTTTATGATTTAAACTGTCCCTCTCTTTTGATTTTGTCTATAATTTGTTTCTCACTTTTTATAATTAAACAGATTGTGGGATTGGCAAAGGCAATGATGAAACACAGTTTACCGATTGAGGGATTGGATGATGCAGTTGACATTGTCGGAACTGGAGGTGATGGCGCAAACACAGTAAACATTTCCACAGGGGCTTCAATACTTGCTGCAGCATGTGGTGCTAAAGTTGCAAAGGTTACATTTCTTCAATCATTGACGATATTTCCTTTCTTTTGCTGCACTGCTTTACTTGAACTATGAATAATGTTAGAAAGTTGTTTGTATTTCAGCAAGGTAATCGTTCAAGTTCTTCTGCATGTGGAAGTGCAGATGTATTGGAAGCTTTGGACATAGTCATTGAATTGGGCCCTCAGGTTGGTTCTTTGGACATTTGCTTTAGAAAGATGGATTGATGGTATAGTAGAGTCTTCTCTAGTCAGATGGGCAGGTTGAATGCCATAAACAAGGCCTATCCGAACCCTATTGGTCACTATAGTTGTTTAGTTTTAAAGCTGCAAGAACATTACATTGACTCGAGAATAGCATTAAACTTTCTAATTCCATCAACAAATTAACTTTGGTGATTTTTTTGTGTGAATATAAACAGCGAAATAATTCAGAAGTTAACAACTTGCATATATGCTTATGCAAATTTTTATATTGGTTTTTGTTTGAAATAGGAGGTCAAGAGATGTGTTAATGAAGTGGGCATTGGTTTTATGATGGCACCAAAGTATCATTCAGCAATGAGGATCGTTCGTCCTGTGAGGAAAAAACTAAAAGTAAAAACTGTATTCAACATTTTGGGACCTATGTTGAATCCGGCAAAAGTCCCTTTTGCCGTAGTTGGTGTATACACTGAAGATTTGGTAAGGGCCTCAAAGAACAGAATGCGCTAGACTTTAGTTGACACAATGCACATGTTGCTAAAGTTCCGACCTTACCATAAAATTAACTATTTTCATATGCATGTGGTTTATTTCTTAATTGTATAGGTCTTGAAGATGGCTGAAGCATTACAAAGCTTTGGCATGAAAAGAGCATTGGTTGTTCATTCTGAGGGACTGGACGAAATGAGTCCTCTCGGTAGACATTCTATTTTATATACGAGATTATAATTATTTGGCATTTTTAAAACAATCGTTTCCTTTCTATTGTTGTATAACTTAATAGTTATTCCTTACTGCTTAGCATCTTACTATGCACCAATATGGAAATCCTAACTTTTGTCTAATTGATTTGAATATAGGACCTGGACTTATCCTTGATGTGACTCCTAACAAGATTGAGAAGTTCTCCTTCGATCCATGTGAGATTAGGCTCAAGTTATCAACTGGCATATTCTTATGCTTGTTGGTATTTGTGCTTTGGGAATAATTCATTATCCTTATTGCTAAAGTTTGTCTTCATTTTCATTCTAATAAAATCGAAATTTTGATATTAGTGGACTTTGGAATTCCTCGATGCACTGTAGATGATTTGCGAGGTGGAGGTCCAGAGTATAATGCTGAGGCATTAAAGCGTGTACTGTCAGGAGAAAAAGGTTCCGTTGCAGATGCACTTGTGAGTCTCCTTCAGCAATATATCAATGTCATTTCTTACTTCATATGTTTGGAACATCTATTCATTGTCAACTTTGGCTAGATCCTAAATGCAGCAGCAGCTCTTTTAGTTAGCGGCCGTGTTACAAATTTAGCTGAAGGAGTTCTTTTGGCTCGTGATACACAACGTTCAGGGAAAGCTATCAAGACGCTCGATCATTGGGTATCTATCACAAAAGTAAGTGAAGTGATCTAGCTACATCTTAACTATTTGATTGTAAATGTTATTTCGTTTAATTCGTTTTGATTATTGATTGCAGACAATGAGGCCAGATTCAGTTGTTTATTAAGGTGCTTAAGAGTTTTCAAGATGAGAGCCAGTAATAGAGCCAAGGAATTTCGGGACAAAACTGAGAGAACAAACTAAGGCGGTTAAATATTCTAATGTACTTGTACGCTGATTTAGATAGGGCTGATAAGGCAGTTCCATATGTCTAATGTATGTTTCAATGAAAATAAAATAGTTGTAGAATCTTGGATTTCCCTTTGTCAACTCCAAAATCAAGTAGCTCTCACTTTCGATTATGAGGAACAATTACATATTTATATATGAAAGCATATAATGTTCAAAAATATGTATACAACTCTCAGTCCAACATATCTGTAACTCTGGCATTTACATCATGATATATGCATCACATATGCTGATGCTGCACTCCATATCAAGAACAGTTCTTTCACTTCTGTGCAATCCAAGCTAGCAAGAACATCAGTGACACTACAAACAGGTTGCCAAATCAGAAACCAGATGATAGATGTGATAGAAAAACACGTATCGGAAACTTAAGAACTAAAAGGTACCTGCAGTGACTGTGTCTGCCTTTGAGTATGTTCTTCTTGATGATGATTTCACTGCACATCACCAGAAAGATCAATTATTGCGAGAAAATTTGCACAACACTAGATTATGTTTCTAATTTGTCATCTAACAATATAACATGTCATATTTTTGACATGAGAATTACTCTATCGACAAAATAAAAGGTGGACAATGAAGTTGCTGTTGCTAACCAGAATCGCAGTTTGATGTCGAATTTGAGCTCCCACACATGCACAATTGCCTAATGCCATCAGTACCATACCCACAGGTGCCTCCGGTAGCCTCACACGACCTACAGAACTCATCATTTTCTTGAACAGAATATTTCACACGGATCCCATAAGACCATCCATTAGCCCCATCAAGCCTCAAAGGTGCTAGACTATAAGCACTGCTGTAACCTTCACACTGAAGCTTACTGAGGTTCACTGACTTGATAGCCTCAAAGGGCACAGCACAGCACTCAGGTGGGCCTGTCCCGAACTTGGAACCAACCATTCTATGGCCCAAAAGGTCCCAAGCAGGGCAACCATAGTACTCCTCACAGCTCATGCCTGAAACATTTCTACATGGCAAGTGCTTTCCTGGGAAGCCTTGGAAGAGTGGCGACTGAGCTGAGCAGCCTATCAGCATGAACACATTGTCAGCGGATGGATTCATGTATGGCGCCCGCCATTGCTCGACTGCGAAGCCATTACCCTTAGCACCTAGCACAATGGTGTCACAAGTTGACATGTGAGGGTCATGTAGTGTGAGAGATTGGTATGCATAGTCTATCTCCAGAACCCTGTAGGAGCCTGAGCTGATATGGAACATAAGAACATCGTTGATACAATATAAGAGATCTCGAAAACCCGGGTGGCCACACCCGGAATGGATGGCAAAGGGGTAGTCTATGGTTATGTTTCCACAGAAGGATCTACATGTGTTGCCTGAAGTTGATGGAATTAGTGTTAGAAGATGCAGGAGGCTGAGAAGAATAAGCATAGTGGTACTCATGGATGTGACTCAGAGAGTTTGATAGAAACTGGTTTGTAATTCTGTGAATGAGAGGAAAGGGATAGTGAGAACTGAGAAGTGGGAGTGAAAGAAAATGCAATGATATACTTTGCTTGGACTAGTGGGCATGATTTGGGGGACTTTATGCAATGTTGAGAATCTTGGTGAATTGTTTATGGGTTTTTGCTTCTCTTTTTGGTTGGAAAATTGGTAGATGTAAATATCATTAGGGATTTAGGGTGCTTTTGAAATTCCTGCGTTAAGCTTTAGATTGCTTTTGGGTACTGCAGGGCAATAAAAATAGCATGAAATGATACTAATGGCTTTGCTTTATGTTTTTGTTCTTCCTTCTCTACTTCTCTATGACTACTATATCAACAGAACTGGTACAGCAAACTAAAAAGTGAAAAGCAAAAGTGAAGATCTGCGTATGGTTAATAGCCTAGAGGAAGAATGCATCTGGATTGTGTCAAACTGTCTATAATTGTAGATCTCCTCTTGTGTTTGAATTACATTGCATTTGTATTGTGTCTATAGTTGTAGACTTGTAGATCTCGTTTTGTGTTTGAGTACGATACTCATCTAATTTGCTCACTTGACTTCCGTTTGAATACACACACTATAATTGAATACAAAACAACTTGTTTATGATGGTCGACTTTTTTTTTTATGTCGAGCTAATAAGTAGATAACCACAAACGTTATGAAGAGCGTTTATTATTCATTAAATCAATTCATTACTATGTATAATTTCATATTCATCAAAGAGAAGAGAAATTCAAACTTACACTAATTTCAATCCAAAATTGGAGAAAACTTGTATTTTTATTTTTATGAGAATTACGAGTTTTTAGACATTATAAGTTAAGAGCACAACTTTCCTTTGAAACAAGTACGACATTATCAAGGACGTCGTTTCTGACTGGTTCGTCTCCAGTGCCAATGGAAGCTCAGGAGAAACCCGAAGAAACTGTATCCCAAGTAATGGATCATCTCTCCTCTCTATGAATACTATTCTTATATGACGATTCCGATCAACCCAGTTATTGGGATTTGATTTTTGGGATTCAAGTAATCATTTTTAGTCCCAGTTGTTCAAATTCATGATCTCAAGTTTAGGGTTTTAGAGGCACTTGTTTCATTGGGTTGTTAATTATGTGAGTTAGAGCTTTGGTTTTGGGTGTTTTAAGTATCTGAACTTGGGTTCTGGTTTTCCATCGAATTCAGAATTGCCCACCATGTGTTTGATGAAATGCCTGCTACCCCAACCCCGGGTTCATACGTGTTAGGCGTTTCAATGTGGTGTTCATTTGTTCACTGATCTTCTTCCATGTTACGACATTGTTTAGAATGAGTTTTAGCATGAACATTGGAACATGTGTGAGCAGAAGTGGAAATGCATTACTGTTTGTATTTATAGAATGACATTGTCTTGTTTTGATTCAGCATTCTCCGAAACTAGCTGGGACTGTCAACTGGGGGACAGCAACTGTTGCCGGAGTGTTTGCAGGCATGTTGTATGGTGGTAGCAAGGAGGCATCTGCTTCCGTTGTAAGTTTCTTTTACTTGAGGCTTTGTAGTAAATCATGATTAGTTGAGATGTTTGGTTATCATATTTATCTTTCAAAAGATTGGATGTACACAACATGATAAAAGTAGCTTTGTCCTTAGTAAAGTTGTGAGAATTCTGCCTCTTTTGCCAGAGCAAGGATGCTGAAGTTATGTTGAAGCTTGGGAGCACACCAGACAAGCGTGAGCAATATCGTATGATGAGAGATGCAATGGAGAAAAGGTTCATCCGAGTCACGCGGGGTTCAATAATTGGCGGAGTGCGTCTTGGGTTGTTCACTGCTACCTTTTATGGTTTGCAGAATCTGCTTGCTGAGAAAAGGGCTGTGCTAGATGTTTTCAATATTGTGGGAGCTGGTTCTGCCACTGCTGCGACATTCGGGCTATTATGTAAGAGTCATTTACTGTTCTGGTTAATGTACTGATTTCTGTCGTATGTTTTTCAACTTCTGAAGTTGGTATTTAAAGCTTAAAAATGTGGAACAATTTATGAACTTCACTGAACTTGTTTTCTCACATTCTGTTTCTAATTTATCAAGTGCCAGGATCATTACAATGGCGTGGAAGAAATATGTTGCTGGGGTCAATCCTTGGAGGAGCCATTGGTTTCCCACTTGGTAATACATTATACCTGTTGCTTCTCTTACATGTCGATCGATCGTATGCTGCTAATAAAGGTTGATGCATTTTGTGGCAGGGTGGGCACACTTGAAGCTGGTGGAGATGGCAAATGAAGGGAATCCCACCTTGCATCAAAGAGAACCACAGAGTGGTGTTGGTGCTGCTATTGAGAGGCTTGAAGAAAATTTGAATAAGTAGAACAACTCTGACGACGTATGCAAAGGAGTATGAAGACTCGGAGATTTTAAGATGAACTAGAGTATGACAGGATTTTGTGTTACCTTTCTCCTTGTATATTCTGAGCATGTTCCATGGTGACATTATATGCTGAGAAATAACAGCACCTAGTAACAAGCGAGGATTTTAATGAATTTTGATCTCTACAAAGTGGTTTTGACCCCTGAATACTTTGCCATATCTTTTCAGTCAATCTACCAATGTTCATCACCCCAGAATTAGCTTTGAATTCCTCATGGACAGGATTTTCCTTAGCGCATTTGTTGTCTGATCTTATTTATTTTGACATTTAGTCAAACAGAAAACAAAGGATTTCAGAACAATCACTGTTGACTCTAATCAGATTTTAATTTTTGTTGGAAACAATCAAGTTTGAACCTTTGATTGTTGATTTCAGTATACAGAACTACAATATTGGCACATCAGAAGCAAAAGTATGCAACATTGATTGTAGTACCTCGCTTCCTTTGATTTATATGGCCTCAAAGACAACAGACTATCTACCAAAATTATGACTGAGAAGTTGTAAAAATAATCAAATCAAAATTAGGGTCCACTAAAATTTCCTTGAATCATTTTCACACATTTCATATTCCTTGACTGGGAAGGGTGAACAGGTACTGAGCAAGTGTGATCTTCAAGATGAACCCTCTCCCAACCAACACAAGTGCTCTGCCTTTCGGTGATCGTATTGCGGCCAGGATTAAGTCAAATTATCTTGCAAAACTGCCATCATTTACTTACTGCACCTCGCTGTCACATGGCTTCTATGATGTCCTTGTTGCTGTCTCGTGGCTTCTTTGCCATTTTTTTGGCTGTCACTGCTGTAATGATGTGCAGAATCAGTACTCAACGCAGATATTGGTGTCTTATTCATATCAACAAAAAGATGGGAAAGTAAAAGAAAATAGGCATGACATGGGTAATATTGCCAAAAGTACAAGCACAATCAGACATATTCTAGATGACTAGATCTCCAATAAGTCACCAAGCCAGATGATATTTCAATTTGTATATAACAAAAGCAATCATCTGGCCAATGTATGGCAACTGAAGGCAGCAAGAATACCTCTATTGGTTCTGGCACCAAGAGGGATACTGAACTCCTCACTACTCTTTTAAATGATAAGAGATAATAATAAAAAATAAAAAATAAAAAGTGGGCAAATTTCCTTTTCTTGTGCAAACTTACCTTTAAATTTCCTTTTCTTGTTAGCTCTCCTCCTTTTTCTCTCTGCCTGTGTAAGTTCCGCTTCTTCTTTGATATCACCTTTGCCAGAAAATACTTCCTCAGGAGCTAGCATTGCTGCATCAGAGACCGCTACAGGTGCAATCTGCCAAAGGAAGACATGTCACACACTTAAGCATGATATTCTATTTCAAACTTCAGAGTAGTAGAATGATACTCCCAGAGGAAAAATAAAAACAAAATAACAGTTGAAAAGAAGGAGAAGGCATGGTTCACGTTACCTCTTCCATAGCCAAAGCGGGGACATTGTCTTGTATAGACATATCCTCAATAACCTATCCAACAGATAGCAGATAACAAGTAAATACCAATGAGATAAATTTAACTTTAGTAATCATAGATAAAACTTAATTGAGAAGCTCACGGGTTTTGGAGTGAAGTGGAAATGAGAAAGAGCATCCAACTTCAAGCAAAGTTTCCTGAACAGCATTTCTGCCTGATCAATGACATAGACCACAAGGCTAATGAATCAGCACTTTTACAAATACAGAAGGAGAAACACGTAAGACAAATCCTCAAAAGATACTAATAAAGGTATGTGTATATTAGGGTATACAAGGAGAGTGAAGTTCAAATGTATTACAAAGAAACATAAAATCAAGAAATAACAGCAATCAAAACATGCACCTCATGCTTCTGCTCGTCTTTGGATGACAATGGGCCAGAATCTGGATTCATCTTTTGAACATACTCTCGCTGCAGAAGGTTGATAACAATAGCTACTCAGTACCTTTTCCTTGTAATTGAACATACTAACATAGAAAAACAACTTCTAAATATAACATATAGATCTTGAGAGAGAAATAAAATCCGGCACAATAGGAGAAAAGCCTGTTGGTGACCAAGTAAAGGATTTTGCATAAGACACATACCTCGTAATCTTCAGCCAGACCTTTCTTGCTCTTATTCTCATCCTATATATCAAACAAAGAAAGATTAGATATTGAAGAAGTTAATATTACCACAATATTCCATAAGTAGACTCCAAAGATATTATAGAATAATGCTTACCATCTCCTTTCTTTCTCTTGGTGCTTTAGTAGGTAAAGCAGGAGCCCTTTGAACATCATCAAACAAATCCTATAAAACAAATCAAGATCCATTTCCTGACTGGTTATGATCCACTTAATTAAAACAGAAGAGGAATTTGAAAATACAAACAACAATACAACTATACAAGTCAAACAATGACAGAATGAGGATTTTTCTTCTTTATAACATACCAAAAGTTCCCTGTACATACGTGATTGATCAAAAGACCGAAAACAAAAAATGACTGAACTTTGAACTGATCAGATGAAAGCACATTTCTGCAATGTATCTAACACAAATGTTGTTTACCTGCTCAATCCTTTTCCGGATCATATCTTCGATTGCTAGTGTAACCTCCTCTGTGATTGGAGGGGCAGGTCTAACATTGTGTTCAAAATCTAAATCAACTTCTAACGCACTGTTCGGTGGCCTTTTTGCTGCAGTCACCTGTCCATAGCCAATACTAATGTGTAATCCATTTAAAGACTCATGTATCACTACATAACTAACGTTACAATAGGGTCCAATTAGTGTCAAAAGTAAAATAAAAAAGAGCAGAGAAACAGCATACCTCTCCCTGCATGGTCCAAGTTTTGGGATCTAACATTGTCTTTTCCCTTTGCTCTATCTCGGCCTTAAGTTTCAGTTGCTCCCTTTCGTGGGTAGAAAGATCCTTATCGTGGATAGAAATTTCCTTTTTGTGGGTAGAAAGTTCCTTTTTCCCAAAGAAATCTTCATATCTGTAGCACAAATGCAGAGTCAAGCATATAACAATGCAGATACACAGACACAGACACATGTTGTAACATTGATGCAAAACAAACAAAATGAAAAGGACCAACCTAAAACACATTACAATCAAACAAACAAATATACAAGAACAATGTATTCACAATCAATTGCTAATTACAAAACCAAGTAACTAAACAAATGCAGTACCTTGCACCCTTGCCATCCCCGTCGTCCTCGCTTTCATCTAGATTCATGAGCTAAACAGGCAAAATAAATTCGAATTAGCAACCCGAAAAATCAAACCTTCAAAGACAGCAAAACTCTAAAACGAAAACAAAAATATATATAAAACAAAAGCCTCACCTCCTGCGCTTCATCCTCCTCATCTTTCTCATCTCCATCTTCATCAGCTCCTTCTTCACTCTCATTCTCGTATTCCTCCGCTTCGGTAGTCTTCAAATACTTCCCTAATGCCTTTACATTAAAGAAACCATCTTCGATCTCGTTTTTCTCTCCATCTCCTTCTTCTTCCTCTTCTACATTTTCTTCTTCCTCCTCCTCCTCATCTTCATCATCATCTTCATTTTCCTCCACGTCATCACCTTCTTCTTCATCATCAGATTCCTCATCGAAATCTTCGCTGTCCTTCTCCTCATTCTGAGATTCCAGAACCTTCTCCTCTCCCTCCACAACCACCTTCAGCGTCTTGATCTCCTCCGGATTCTTCTCGTACCGCTTCACTTCGCGGCGGAGACTCGAGATGAGCGGCTGGGATTGGATGTCGATTTGCTGCCATATCTGCTCGGCGTCGAAGTCCTCCTCCACCAGGAGCTCGTTGAAAGGCGATTTCGGCGTGAACGGTCTGAGAGAGGAGAAGAGGCTCTTCAATGCGGCTCGAGCGTTTTCTGATAGCTCCGGGCTCGGCGCCAGCCACTGCGTTGGCTCCGTCGCTTTCACCGTGTTCAGAGCTTCGCTACCGGCCGCCATGATTCCGCGGCGTTCGAGCTGTGTAGGGGTAGTGTTCTGGTGCATCTGCGCTTTGGGTTTAGGGTTTTAGATTGGGCGGGTTGTTTAACTATGACCCGAGACTGAAAATTGGTTTAACTAGTGACTATGACGGGTGTGCCAAAATGTAAATTTACCTAAGATAAAATTATTTTACTATAATTATTGCATATTTAATTTCTACTTTTCAATACTCAAGTTTGTAAATGTCTTTTATGTTGTATTTAATTTACCTAAGATGAAGTCTTTTATGTTGTATTGAAAATTGAAGTTGTAAGACATAACTGATGTCAATAATTTAATTTTGTATTGGTAAAAAAGTCCAAAAACCTAAACTTATTTACGCAACTCTCTTTAACGTATATAGATTAGAAAAAAACATTTCGTATGTATAAAGTAATTCAAAACAAACTCTTTATATATGTAAATGATATACTACACATACATCGAAATTGCAACTTAGAGGGAACAAACAGTAAAAATGTTGATGGATTTAGTCATTTCATGTGTGATGAGATGTATATGCTCAAATTTTGCTTGCAAACATGACAGTTTAACTGATTCACTCATCTAGGTTTATCTTGTATAAAATCTGTATCGAAATTTTTTTACTAATTTTAAAGATTTGATTAATGAGATTTAAGATATCAGTAAAAGTTTCACCTCCGTCAACTTTTCTCATGTGCGAAGATAATGTCCTCGATGATACATTGGTGTTCCTTGATCATCATCTCCCCAATACCGGCATCCGGATGAACTTGGTTGCTTCACAAGCTGCGGTTGCTCTTCAACAGGGTTGTTTAAGAGTATTCTCTTTGTAGTTTGCTTATTTTTCTACTCAAAAAAAAAAAATCCAAATTCAAAGATTATATTAGTCTTGTACCGCAAAATAAATTATCCAACTAAGATGGAAAACCGGAGAAATGAAAGAAGCGGGGAGCGAAATTACGAGAAAAGGCCTCCCGCGACTTTTCAATCCGATGCGGTCACTCTCAAACTTCTAATAATCGAGATGATGACTGTCTGAGAAACTCAAATCGTCTCTCTAAAATGGACCCAGAAAACCATCGCTCATAAAATCTTCACCAACTTCCTCTCTTCCCGCTCTCTTATCCACTTCCGAATGCTGACCTCACTCTCCGATCTGCAACTCCGTCATCTCCGCTCACCTCCATCGTCTCCCGCCACGTCATCGCAGCCGTCCGAAGATTCCAGGTCCACTCCTCTATTTCAATTTCATCAAATTCTTGCTCTACCTTAAAATTTACGCTTCATAATGAATGAAGAGACTCCGACTGTCGAGTCCGATCCGTCGAATCCGTTCGATCGAAAATCGGACATCGGCGACGGCGACGCCGCGTCGCCTCTTTCGCGGTACTCCTCGTTCGGGGAGTCGGAGTACGAGCGCTATTGCAGCGCCAACTCGGCTATGGGGACGCCGAGCATGTGTAGCACGGTCACAGTTTTCAATGATTTTCCGGAGCCGGATTTCGGTTCGGTGAGGAGTTTAGGGTTTGTGGAAGAAGGTGAGGGTTTCAGTTTGGGAGGGAGGAGTGATAGGAGTAGTAATCGAGAGGATCGGAGGCCTTCCAGTAGTGGTGGGGTTGAGTTTAGTAAGGAGGATGGTGTTAGAGGGCGTCCGGGTGTTAAATATGGGTCTAGTGGCTTGGAGTTGTATGGAAATGAGGATGATGATGTTGGAGTTGGTGGCGGTGATGCGAGTGAGTTGATGTCTTGGAAGGTTGAGAAGAGTGGACCGCCTGGTTTGATGGAGGGTTCAGAGTTGAAGTGTGGTTCGGATGGTAGTGATGAGGAGGGTGAGGAAGGTAGGGGAGTGTCGGGAGGAGGAGTTGTGGGGGAAGATAGTGTGATGGATCGAGAGGACACGAGAGAGGTTGGAAGTGGTTCTCAGCTGGGGATGGAAGTTGAAGAGAGGTGTTTTGATGAAGAGGTGGAGAGGGAAGAAGGGGCGTCGTCTAGAAATGAGTATTCCGAGGATGAGGGGTCTATGTACAACTATGGTACTGAGGATGAGGCTAAGGGTGAGTTTAATCATCAGAGGGATGTAAAATACTATGAGCAATCAAAACCGAAGAAGGAAAATGAGAATCCATTTCTTATGAACTCATCTGTGGCGTTTGGTTCTGAGGATTGGGATGATTTTATGCAAGAGAGTGAACAAAGTAATAGAAATTCTTTCTCCAAGAGTGTGTTCCAGGACCGGAAAGAACTGAATATGGAAAGTGAAAGGAAAGGTTTGAATTCTCATTCAGTCACTTCACATGAGGGTGCGTGTCAAACTGAGCAAGGGAAGGATGTGACTGACATGCCCAGAGGTAGCAAACACGTTGAAGCTGATAACAATGTGGCAGCAAATGTTAAAAGTTTCAGAAAACCAGCTGAGTCTCCAAATTTTGCTGAACCAGAGGGAGTAGAAGATGTGAGGGACATTCCTGTGGCCAGTTATCAGGTCCAAGCTATTGATGATTTGATTGAAGTTACCAAAAGTTCTATTACCACGCCAACTGGTTTTCAAAACGTTGAGGAACCAGAGCAGGAAGATGTGAAAGATATGGAATTGACCAAGAATAAAAGTCCAGGTCCTGACGAATCAGCAAATGATCCTAAAGATTCGTTGTTTGCCAATTTCTCCAGAATACAGCTCCATTCAGAAGCAAAAGAAGCTCCGGGGAAAAAGGGTTTCAACATTGTGGTTGATGACATATCTGATGTGCATACGTGTATTAATACTGAGGTCACTGGGATTGATGATGGTCAAGATTTATGTGATAAAAATTTGGGGAAGATAAAAGTTAAACTGGACCCCCTTTCTGAGATATCAAGTGGTCAACTGAGTATCCATTCAACCAGACCTCCTTCAAGTATGAAGGCAGAATTCTTTGAAGACCATAAGCCAAATACGCCAACCGTAACTTTTGAAAATAATATGAGGAAAAATGCTCATGTTTCGGAAGATCTCTCTGAAGAATATCCTATGCCACTTAAGGTTAGTCATGCTTAGTCGTGCATCATTAGCACACACCTTTATTTTGTTTTCATTCTCTATTGCGCGGAGCTACATACACGTTATTTCAAGTTCATATAACATTGATGTGATCCAAGAATGGCGATAAATATCCTCGTCAATTGGATGACTCAAATTCTCCTTACTCTAAATAGAAATATGTGTTTCCTTGGAAGATTGGAGGTTCATTAGTATCTTTTCCTTACAGTAGCTTCTTGAGTCCAAAACTCATTCTGATTTTACAACTTCCTTTCTAGAATATGCTTCATCCGTTTATAGCAAGCTTCTAAAAGGCCCCGCCTAGGACCGCCTAGTCCCCGCCTAGGCTCTAGGCTGTAACAAGCCGCCTCGCTTTTCTTCCAGACCTTTGTGCCAGGCTGTGGGCGATTAGGCAGCCGCCTAGCTCGCCTAAATGCCGCCTAGCCCGCCTTGCCCGCCTAGGCTGCTAAGCTCTACGGCTATTTTTGTTTTCTTTTTGTGTGGGATTGTTATATTGTGGGGAGTATGAGAGTATAAGAGTTAATTGTGTGTTTAAAATTAGAAGTGTATATGTTTATTGCTGTTGTTGCTCACTTTTACAAGAAGTTATGCTAAATTTTAGTTATAATTTATTTTATAAATGAGTATGACTAGATTATGTTGAATAATTTATCTATATTTGACCGTTTTCAAATATTAAATTGCATAAAATATATATTTTTAATTAATAAATCTTAAAAATACAAATCGCCTAGTCCCCGCCTAATCCTCGCCTAGGCTGTCCAGGCTCTAGGCTGTGGGTTACCGCCCGCCTAGCGCCTAGCGCCTTTTAGAACATTGGTTTATAGTATGATGATTATGGTACAAGGAGATGATTAAGTTTGTAGATATGGTTGTGTCTTATGGAGATGTGCACACCATCTTTTGGTATATTAGCAGTTCAGGACATTGGTATCTGATTGAATCAACTTGCATAATCGTTAGTATATGCCATAGCTTTGAGGAAACTCAGATGAGGTGCTAAGGTGTCAAATGTTTATACACACAAACACACACAAAAATATTACATTACCTTATTTGTTTATGAATTATGACTATTGTGGTCTCCGTAAATTGAAAGTTTTATCAGGGTAGCTTGAGTTTGACACAGGGTATTTCAAAACATATTAAGGGTATGATATGCTTATGCTGATTAATTACTGTTTTCGTGTGCTATGGGATGTGTGCATATAGTACTTTCCTTTGGTCTGACTTTTTGTATCTCATTTGTTCTTTGACCAATGCTGCAGACAGATAATTTGGAGGTGAACGAGTTGTATGATGAGTTTGTTAATGACATGGAAGAAATATTGCTCGACTCTGCAGAGTCCCCAGGAGCAAGGTTCAGTCAAGGTAACAGGAACTTACAGTCACAACTATCTCTACCACTACGAGATGGTGGATCGACTGCTTCTACTTCTGGTACAGATGATGCTTACCTGTTTAATCAGCACTCCCTCAGAATTGATGGGGTTGAAGTGGTGGGTGCAAGGCAGAAGAAGGGAGATGTCTCCTTTAGTGAAAGACTGGTAGGAGTGAAGGAATACACTGTTTATAAAATGAGAGTGTGGAGTGGCAATGATCAGTGGGAGGTTGAACGTCGGTATCGTGATTTCTTTACACTCTACCGTCGCTTGAAAACGTTGTTTGCTGACCATGGATGGAGTCTACCTTCTCCCTGGTTTGCTGTAGAAAAGGAATCCAGAAAGATTTTTGGAAATGCATCTCCCGATGTTATTGCAGAGAGAAGCATGCTCATACAAGAGTGTCTACAGTCCGTTCTTCATTATAGATTCTTTTCAAGTCCTCCGAGTGCATTGGTTTGGTTTTTGTCTCCTCAAGATTCATTTCCTAGCTCCATGTCATCAAATACACCTGACTCTGTTAATAGAAAGGCAAATACAGAAAATGTGTCCACTTTAGGAAAGACGATATCACTTATTGTTGAAGTTCGACCATACAAATCTTTGAAGCAGATGCTAGAAGCACAACATTATATGTGTGCAGGATGCCACAAACATTTTGATGATGGAAAGACCCCGATACGGGATTTTGCACAGACATTTGGATGGGGCAAACCTCGATTGTGTGAATATACAGGTCAATTATTTTGCTCTTCATGCCATACGAATGAGATTGCGGTGATACCAGCAAGAGTCTTGCATCACTGGGATTTTACTCAATATGCAGTGTCACAGTTGGCTAAATCTTATCTCGATTCTATACATGACCAAGTAAGTTAGACAGTGGAGAGCCCCTCCTTATCAATTACATTCCTTATCTCTGTTAGGTCAATCAATTGAAATCCAATGAATAGGAAACATACTGATATATCTTTTAACAAGATTTTTCTTGTGTGGAATCTTGTTTAGCATTTTAACTCCCAGATTATGATGGTGGGAACAAATCTTGTAACTGTAACCTGGCTGCCAGGCCAGGGAAGGCCGAGTATTGATAGCCGCTACAGTTTCCCATTTCCAGTTATATCTGTTGGTATTCCAACTGCTTCCAGAGTTTCTGGAAACAGCTGTGTATGGTAGACTAGTAATACAATCTAAAACTGTGAACCTATCCTGTCTTATAGTATGATTTGGTAGTTTGCTTAACCAACTTACAGATAGATTTGAAGATTAAAACTTGGTTTTCCTTTTAGCTCCAGTAAAACATCTTAGTTACAAATTTCTCTTTAAAATATAGGCAGTATTAAGAATTGAGCTAATGTCTCATGTCTAGAATGAACTTTTGTTTTGCAGCCAATGCTGTGTGTCAGTGCAGTTAATCCATTCCTTTTCACAAAGGTCCCAGCCTTGCTTCAGGTTATGGGTGTTAGGAAGAAAATAGGGGCTATGCTTCCATATGTTCGCTGCCCGTTCCGCAGGTCAATCAACAAAGGTCTTGGGTCTAGAAAATATCTCCTAGAAAGCAATGATTTTTTTGCACTGAGAGACCTCATTGATCTTTCAAAAGGAGCCTTTGCAGGTTAGCTTTCAGTTACAAGCTTTATCCTCGTGCCATGCATGTCATACTGGAATTACCTGCAATTTTTATGTACATATGTGTGTCACATATTTCCTTACATACTGTTTTTGTGGCAGTGCTGCCTGTGATGGTGGAAACTGTCTTAAGTAAAATTCGTGGGCATATAACAGAGCAGTGTCTCATATGCTGTGATGTGGGAGTTCCCTGTGGTGCACGACAAGCATGCAATGACCCTTCATCTCTCATTTTCCCTTTTCAGGTGGGGCATCCTAGCTTTATTTGGTTATGATTGTCATTTTGTTGGTTACACTGGCGGCCTAATTATATATTTTATTTTGGTCTAGTTAATTAATTCTCTTTTAGAAGGCCCTACTATATAAATTCTCTCATGATTTTGGTCATTACCGCACAATACTCGCCTCTAAATCCTTTGATTATTACATTCGATGGTGAATCAAGAGTTTGTGGCCTGCCTTTTTAAACGAATTGAGTATAAGTTGCACAATGCTTTATATTTCTGTAAGCAAATAGGAATCTACTCATTTTGCAAAGCAACTGAAGTTTTTGTTTGTCAACTTGAAACCGAGAATTCCTTATAGACGTCGTAAATCTAACTGTAGAAACCCTTGGCAGGAAGATGAAATTGAAAGGTGCGCATCTTGTGAATCAGTATTTCATAAGCTTTGCTTCAAAAAGCTCACAGACTGCCCTTGTGGAGAACAACTGAGACCCGATGAGCCTGCAGACGGTAGGAGGGCAAACTCTGTTCTTGGACTTGAGGTTAGTGGAGTATTGGACTTGTTTGGGAAAGGATCAGGTTCTGGATTACTCTCGGGATTATTTTCAAAGGCGAAGACAGATAGCCCAAGGGAACATAAAGACGGCGACAATGTCATTTTGATGGGTTCCTTTCCACCTAGTTCATTATAACACACCTATATCCGCCTGTATCATACGTATTTTGGCCTGATGGGAAGTGTGGAAAATTTCATTTGCTGCTCCTCAGTATCAAATAATCAGAACCGGCCAGGCCTTCATTGTTGTAAGTAAATCTATTGTACGTGAAAACATTCTTTCTGGCTGGTCTTTCTTTGTTGTAATGAAAGTTGATACAAGTGAGTAGACTGGGTATTTTACATACATATTAACGTTTTATGTTTTGATTTTTGTCTTCGACAATCATATTCGACATCTTGATTTGTTCAACAGTGTGATCTTTTACTTGAGATCATTACCAGGTTGATGAGTATTATGCCCTCAGCTGTTCATCCTCGGAGAATGCTTTTCGATGAACAGAGCATTAGTTTTTTTTTTTTAAAGAATGGTAGAATTAGTTGGCACTTGGCACATAAAAAAACTGAAAGCCAAGTAATGCAAAAATCTGGGAGCATTTTTTTTTATGAAGAAATAAAATTCTGGGAGCATAGGTGCGATAATTTACATGATAAAAATAAAAGAATCTGACTTCGGTGACAAGGGTTAGTCACTTTAAGGTTACCACAACCAATAAACATAGACACGTGTCCATTTTAAAAGGTTTAACTGTAATTTAAGGACATAACAAGAGAGTTTTGGGTATTTGGTATGTTTGTTTATAATTATTGTTAACACTTGTCTATTTTTTATTGGTGTTTGTCACCCATAAATGACCATAACCGTTATTTACGGGAGAAAAAGCTCAATTATTTTCAAAATAAAAATATGGGAGAAAAAACTCCTGAATGTTAAGAAAATAAACGACATGTCGCACAAACGATAATCCTATGAGCTAGAGCTGCGTCTAGGCGGTGACACGTGACGTGGGTTAGACGGTTTAAGGGGTCCACTTTTAAAAGCGAAATAAAAAAAGAAAATTAAAATTAAACGAGAATCCTGCGGGCCAGGCGGACACCACGAGAGTGGCTAGGCGGTGCCAGGTGGCATGGGACTATACGGGGCTGGGGGCCACCCTTAAAAAAAAGAAAAAAGAAAGAAAGAACGAGAAAGGAAGCAGAAGCTCTTGTTCGACATGTCTGCATTTTGTTGAATGGTTTTGTCTGCATTTTGTCTGACTGTTGATCCGACTCGCTACGACTCACTGAGTCACCGCCGCCGCCGTGATGGCTCCCTCATCTGGTGGAACCTCCACTCCTCCTATTCCACCTCGGTGGCAGGAACTGGTGCCGATAGCAAGAGAGACTCACCGAGCTAGCAATGATGAGCTGGAAATTAACAAGCTCCGGCGCGTTAATAAGTGCTAGTGTTGATGGCACGCTGTGTGTGTGGAGTAGAGGCAGCGGTCATTGCTGGCGGAGGAGGAAGTTGCCGCCATGCGGTTTGCCTATTCTGTTGAGACGGGTAGGTTTTGTGCTTCATAGCTTGTTCGATTTTTGTTAGCAGAAAAAGCTTTGCAAGCTGATGGTATATGTAATATGTAAAGCTATGTCTACTCGTATGGAGTTGATTTCCTCGAAAACAAGTGGTGTTTCAGCTAGCTTCATTATCAGAGCAAAAATGCCGTAGCATGGGAAATGCAGTAGACCGACCGACAAATACCTTCAAATTGGGTTCGCAGAAAGAAGAAGCATGTGTTACCGATGTCACAGAGAGAGAGAGAGAGAGAGAGAACAATTGGCGTTGGGATTTTTTATTGGAATGCTTGAAGATGCTTGCTGGGTACAGAACTGGTTTGAGAGCTACAATATACTAATGTAAAGGAACAAAGCAAACTCATGCCTATGTGGAATCGGTTTGCATGCAATCCATGCATTTGCAGCAGTTCCACGTTTTCCAAATGTGTGGCAAACGCAGCGTTTTGGAATGATTTTTATTTTATTTTTGTTATTTTTTTATTTATATTTATAAAAGAGGAAAAAGCGATGCTTCCCTGCTCTTCACTCTTCAGAAAAGAAGACATTGGGAAAAGAATTTCTTTTTTATTATTTATAGTTTTTATTTATATTTTCATCATAGGCAACATTCAAGATTAATGTTCTGTTGTTACAAAATTTGTAAGTTCTTCGTTAGTTGATGTTCTCTCAAAGGTCTTGGGAAAAGAAGTCTTCATCTCTATGATTCGCAAATTGGGAGTTCAACACATCCACTCTCCTACTATTCTCCGACGTTAGGGGGAGTGTACGTTAGGAAAGTAAGAATATCGTATCAGATATATTAGGAATTAATGATTTGTAGATATTAGTGTGATACGTACGTTATCTTCTGAATTACTTGATTCTAAGAATCATAATTTGATTATAGAGATTAGTTTCCTTGTGAGTAGCATATGTATCAATTATTTGTAATCGGCTTGTATATCATTGAAAATCATCTTCACCAAAACTTCTTTTCAAGAGGTAGACCCCAAATTGCCTCTTGTGATATTCAAGCCTCTCCGCTTCTCTCTTCCTCGGCGTTTCGTCTTCCGATTCCGTCTCCTCTCAGCTTGCGGTTGACCCGATGGCGGAGAAGCAGTTGATCGTGGTCGTTGAAGGCACGATGGCCATGCAGCCTTACTGGCCCACCGTCTTCTGCGATTACGTCGAGAAGATCATCAGGTCGTTATTTTCTTACACTCGATCAGCTTATCGTTTCGTTTTTTTTTCTTGAATGGCTAGGGTTTCGGTGATTTTGGAAATTTCGCTTTTGTACTTGAACTGTGTGAACTTGGAATTGCATTAGTCTTGGTTCAATTTTGAAATTATACAATTTTGATAGTGATCGAAGCTAGCTGATCTTGAGTGCGCGATTGTTTCTAGGGTTTAGATACTCAGTGCAATTTTGAGTCGGTATATTTAGGTTATCAAATTGTTTCCTGGATTATTGATCCCCAATTTCTATACCAACTGTACATAGGCTTAGCTTATTTATACAATGTACCGACAACTAGTGATGGGAACTGGATTGTATATTACTATGTCTATCTGCCAGTTCTCATGTATGTTTGCCTGCAGGTCCTTACCCGGAAACGAGTTATCTGGATGTGGTCAGGTATGCGTCTTGTTTTTTTTTTTTTTTTCCTACTACTCTACTTGAATCTCCTTTATGGCATTTTTATCCAGAACTAGACTTGCTATTTCTTGTTCTAGCTTACTTGCTGTATTTGTACTCACACATTATTTGGTTTTGGAAATGCAGAAGCCCTCCTCCACCTCTACCGTTGAGATGTCTCTGATCACATTCAACACTCATGGATCTGGTATTCAATCAGTTTTCACTTACTTTATGAAGTGTTAATCGATTATGACTTCTTGATTTATATTTTCCTATTTTGGGGTAACAATTTGATGCGGAATTAAGATGCTGCTAGCATTACTGACATTATTCAAACTGCTGACACAAATTCAAATAGAGATATCGTGCCTTACCTCTTATGCATCTAGTCAAATGGGTAGTACCAGTGTTGTGTTACCTCTATGTCAAATCAATCAATCACTTGCTTATTCAGTAACATTTATACTTTACCAAACTGAGTACTCTAATAACCATATAGCTATGTGGTCTATGATGTGCAGAAAATTTAATGTCTTAAGTGCAACCAGTATTAGCTCACTGTCCTTATAGAGTTCCACATTCTTACTGTAATCGATGTAGCTCAGTATGTTTATGTAATTGATGGTTTTTAGAAGGTAAGGTAGTTAGTGTTCAGGCCAAAGAGTGTTTAGAAAATGGAAGATTTGGATTAGAGGAGGTGTGCAACAGAGGAGATTTAGTTGTTGTAGAAAAACAGAGTTTGTATTGATAGCTTAGTTGATTACATCATGTACAAGCTTTGATACATATTTATAGAGTTGTAAACAGACATTGGTTTACCTCCACTGACATGACTTCACTCTAGACAATACTAGATTATATTTAATCACATTTAATCTAGATTTTTCTACAACCATACATGATCACTAGAGATAAGTTCTAGATTAAACTAGATAATCTTAAATATAGTCTAGAGAGACTAGTGCGCATTACTGTTTAACAGTAATCATACATCCTGTATGCAGGTTGCTTGGTACAACGGAGTGGTTGGACAAGAGACATTGAACTTTTCTTACAATGGTTATCAGCTCTTCCCTTAAATGGTGGTGGTTTTAGTGATGCTGCAATTGCAGAAGGGCTGTCTGAAGCCCTAATGGTATGCATTAGTCTGTATTAAACTATCTATATGTAAAAACTACAGTAAAACTGAATCTTTGCAATGCTTCCATCTATACTAAAGAGATATGTACACAAGCACACACCCACGTGCATATGTATGCATATATTAAATGTATCATGTGAGAGATTAAAATGTATGTTTCCCTGTTGGCTAAAATGTATCATATGTATGCATATGAGTTAAATTTTATATTACAAGTACTATATGCTGTAATCTATTGATTTTTTAGAACTAAATTGAAGTTTAAGGATAGTAAATGATTGCATTCTCGTTGTAATGTGCTTAACATTTACCGTTCTTACTGATACAATTCAGATGTTCTTGACCATTCAAAATGGAAGCCAAAATCAACAAAATGTGGATTTTCAAAAGCATTGCATTCTTGTTGCTGCTAGTGACCCTTGTCCCCTTCCCACACCAGGCTATAGACCACAAATGCAAAACATGGAGCAGAGTGAAATTTCTGATGCGCAAACCGAAAGCTGTCTGTATGATGCTGAGGCTGTTGCTAAATCATTTGCACAGGTAGTTTGTTTATAACGTTGATGTTAATGTGGCTGTTCCTTTTCTCAATGAGGGTCGAACTTTATCATTGGTGGGCCTTAATTCCTTTAATTTTCTGTACAGTGCTTTGTTTCTCTGTCAATCATCTGTCCAAAACAGCTTCCTAAACTCAGAGCTATTTACAATGCGGTATGATCATAGCTTAACTCTATTTATTTATTGTCCTTCATTGTAAGCTTTTGACTACTGTATATGTTGCTAAGTCAGAATCTTGACGAACCTTAGTTCTCTGGTGAGCTTTACAGCTGGGCTGTAAAAGCTCAAACTATGAAACACAAATAATATAGTTCCTTTTTTGGTGTCATATTCATTTAAACACTATCTATTTTGTTAATGACATACAATGAATATTACAGGACTGAATATTTTTGAAGTTTGCTAGAAATCGGGCACGATAATGACCACTTTGTATATGCAGGGAAAGCGCAACCCCCGGGCAGCAGATCCACCTATTGATAATGTGAAAACCCCCCACTTTCTCGTTCTAATCTCAGAGAATTTTATTGAGGCACAGGCTACTTTAAGTCGTCCTGGAAGTACGACTTTACCCTCATATCTGAAAGCTTCTGTTGGATCAGTAACAAAGCCGCATGAACGTTATCCCGGTTGGAAAATGTCAAATAAGAAGAAGGGCCTTACCAGCCTTCCACCTCCAACTTCTAATCCATCTGGTACTATATGCAGTCAATATTCTCATTCCTTTTTACCTCAGCATTTTTTTATGCTACACATTTGACATGATGAGCGGCCTTCATTCAGCAGGTTCCTCCTCTGGAACCAGTACAATGAATCCTACTCTTGGAATCTCTCAACAAGCCCAATCTGGGATACAGTCGCTTGGTGCAGACAATAGTTCGGTATCTAATCCGTTGTCACAACAAACGTCAAGTGCTCTGCATCCTGCACAATTCGAATTTGTAAAAGTCTGGGAGGTAAGCCTAGTATATGCTCTAGTGGTTTTTCATGTCAAGACTGCGGGGTGATTTTTATGTAGTCTTGACTTCCAGGTTGGCTCTCTATTGTATGTGATTCTCACTTGTTATTGGATATCCAAACACATGCAGGGAAATTTATATTTTTCTGGGCGGAGACAAGGACCACCTGTGTTTATTACTAGATTGGAAGTATGTATCCAGATGCCTCCCGAATTTCCCTTTCACAATAACTTCTGTTTGTTTACCTTTTATACTCGCTAAAAGGTTTCCAATTCGCCCCTACCCCTACTTTCCTGCGGTTAATAACTAAAGTTTTCACATACTAGTTATGAACATACTAACACTAGTATGTTCATACTTTAAATTTGTATATGGAAATTTCCAGTTACACCCAGGTGTCTTATGGTTAATCGCTTTTCGGTGCTTATATATCTGCAAGTTTTGTTCCAAAGAAGCTTGTGCATGTCAATCATGCTTATTGGAGAACCTTTTAGTAAACTATGAGGGAGTGTCATCAAATAAACCGCAGAGTTGTCTGTTTCAGGACCTGACCACGTGGAGTCTTGTAATTAGCCCATTTATCATTTACAATATCACCATCTGCTGGTTATTATATTCACAGAGGCTTTCTTTTTCTTTTTCAGGGATACATATGTTTTTCAGCATCTGTGGCGTAAGTCTTCAGAGCTCCCTACTTTCTTCTAAATACACTAGCTGGCATATAGTCGATGCTTTAATGTTCAAAGTTGATCTCTTTAACATTTTTTCATTTAGGAAACAAGGTTCTAGTTTTGCACAGCTGAAATAATATGTTGTTTACTGAGCTTATACTTGACTTCACTTTTGGCAAAGGTATTGGATGATATAGTGAATGTGTTTTAAGCAACCTCCACTGTTAGAGTCCTGGTTCTATGCAATATAGTACGCTGGCCTATATTGAATGTCCTTTATTATGGGAAGTGTTGTGTAAATAACATATTTAGGGCATCTTAGTTATATTTTGGTTCACGAATGTCTTGTGCACTCCTCAGGCTTGCAGTAAACTTGCCACCGACATTGCAAATAGTCAGGGTCACACCTCAGGAACTCATGTATAGCAGGTAATTTTTCATTTAGTAAAAACCTTCCCTCTTTTATTATATATATCATCCAGTCGAGGTGTCTGTCTCTGAATTTCCCTGATTATCCCGAGTTTTTATATTATTTCAGGCATTTTGTGAGACGGGTAAAATATCAAATATTTAAGGCAATGGATCAGAATGACTTTTTTGGGATGTTGCAAGAAAAAAAGCTTGTAATCTCTCTCTCTCTC
>NC_020495.1:3109132-3148614 GCF_000184155.1 Fragaria vesca subsp. vesca | reverse complement strand
TACTCTCTCTCTCTCTCTCTCTCTCTCTCTCTCTCTCTCTCTCTCTCTCTCTCTCTCTCTCTCTCTGTGAGTCTTCATGAAACCTTTGAGCTTTTCATTACATGTTGGACCTTCTCTTTTTCTACCTGCTCCAGGGGATTTTAAATTAAATATTCTCTCCATTTTTTCTCTTTTCCAGTTGACCAACAATAATGTTGGCCTATAATTATATATGTGTGAAATTGATCGTCTTAGAATGACAAGTTGCATAATCTGGTATTGTAGAATAGTTAGTTTTGGAAATGAAACTTCATTAAATTATATGTTCAAATCCTGTGATAAAAACAATTCCCTTTGAGTTATTTATCTTTGTCTGCATAATGCTCACCTTGAAGTGGACTGGTTTTTGGGTTCTGGTGCTCATTTATTTGAGCTTCAGGTCAAACCTAGTCAATGTATTCTATATTATTTGATTAGTCTATTGCTTTTTTTTGTTTTGTTCTTTGTTTTGCTATGAAAATAAGAAACTAAGGATCATTTTAATTTTGTTTTATATACAAACTGTAATCAAGCTGGTTTCCACTTTTTCAGTGTGCTATCATCAAATTGCCGTCTGAGATACTACTGCTATCTGTTTCGGATAAACTTAACTGCATGGTTGGAATGGTGTGCCCATTGGTAAGATTTTTATGTACCTATGCCAGTTTATTACTGCTTTATGGTTCCTTTTTCAAAGTAAAGTTGTAACTGCCACCACCCTGAGCTCGTAGAGATCCCCAACATAGATGTAAGGTAAGCCTGTATTTCCGGGAAGATTTTGTAGGCATCTTCTTGGCCGCATAAGTTGCTTTGGGTGCTGAAGGTTCCATGCATCAAAATGCAGTTTTTATTTGTATAATGTTTCAATTTAAATGGGGAGGCGTATGGGTTGTTGAGAATGGTCGAGGTTGTGGCTCGGCATTGTGACTTTGTCTGAATTTGTTACTAAAGCCAAGTCTACTGTGGGTTCAGGATTTGTTTCTGTCAGCGCCACAACCAACAGGTGGTGAGCAAGGACAGGTAACAACAGAAGCCTCAGCTTCAACAGATGCAGCAACAGCAGCCGCAGGGATTCAGGGTTTGGTTCTGTCAGAGCCACAAACAGGTGGTGAGCAAGGACAGGTAACAACAGAAGCCTCAGCTTCAACAGATGCAGCCGCAGCGACCACAACAAGGGCCTAATATGCCCGGAGGAGGCTTTATGAGTTGGCAAGAGTGTTGCTTGTTAGTAGTAGTAGAGTAGTAGACTGGCAAAAAACTTTTATCTATCAAGTTCAGATACCTTTCTTTTGGGAACAAGTTTCATATGTATTTGTATAAGTTCAGCATTACCAAAGTGCCTTGAGAACCTTTAAAGAAGACCATATGAAACTTAATATAGTTATTTCTTTATAAAGCTTTTTTCTGAAATTGTTCAAATAACTTCTACATGTTTGCCAAAAATATGCAAGTCAACTGACTTGATTATTCATTTCAACTCGAATAACCGACATAATTTTTTCTGCTTCTCTGTTTCTTATTCCCCAAAGAATAGGTGTCTAATCGCACAAGTAAGAATATAGTTAGGGCGTTTGATGGATCATGAAAAAGCCCACGACAACCAACCCAAATTCATCTCCGCATCGCTTTTATTCTTTGTTTGAGAACGACCTTCTCTTCCTTTGTAGAAGTAAAGTGTCTCTTTCTCTCAATAGTCGCCTTTGTCCTATTTCTTCCAAGCTAGCTTTGTCGTCTCAACGGCCGCCGGACCGCAAGTCCCACCAGCTCCGCGCTACTATGAGTTCCGGCTGTCGGATCGGGAGGTTTTCCCTTTCTAAGAGAAAGGAATTAAGGTAGCTAATACACAGAGTCACCAAATTCCCGATCCATTGCATTTTCCAACCTATTTCCATTGACCACTGAGAATTATGGTGATTTTACTTTCGATAATACCACAATAGTGTGTGAAGTTAAAAGCACGAACCAACTTATGTACACACCGGCAATTACTCCGTTAATTTGTGTGATTTCTGTCAAAATTGTGAGGGCAAATCTGTCATCTTAGTATATCAGTCATCTTCTTCGCTGAAACCAGCAAACCCAGGTCTTCTTACCTCGTCTGGGCACACCATAACTGCTCACCGCTCTCTGCCAGCCAACTCGACTGGCTAACCATCAACACCGGCGGGCACCTAGCAACTGTGAACATCCAGAAACCGATTGGGCATGATCGGTGGAGTAAATGAGTCTTTAGATTTATTGACAATATTCTCGCCTTCTCGGGTGAGGGTGAGACCTCGATTGTTCATCTTATAGCTTTCATACCAATTACCAAGTCTTGTACTCTCAATAGCATCAGATTATTAAATCAAATGAAGAAAGAAAGAAGATACATCAAAACCCCAAACTAAACTAGGTTATGATGAATTCAATAAAGGGGTATTGAATATAAATACCCAATTACAATTACCGAGTTTGTAGGCTTCATGGGACTGGAAAGCCTCCTCTGACCTCTGTTGCAATCAGATCGAGCTCTACCATGGATGCTCTAGATGTGCAGCTTAGTCTTCTTGATACACTGTTGGCTTAAGTAGTTGAGGAGTGTGAGGGACCATCTGTGAGGTGGAGAAGGGTGTTGATGATGAGTGGTTTGGGTGGACTAAAATAGAATCGAGTACAAGACCACTGGTTGCGGTTCTGGTGATTAGAGAGAAGGAGAATAGTTTTGCTCGGTGAGAGAGATCCTTTGAAGAATGTGTGAAAATACAATTTTATACAAGAAAAAATAAGTAATTGCATAAGCGTTAACGGCGTTATAACAACATGTATTAAAAATGTGTCAAGTTTATAAGGTCATGTACTATTATGATATTTTAAAAAGTATATTCGCCTTAATTCTCAATAGACAATACTTCATGTATTGTTCTTAAAATTTTCCTTTTCCATTGATGTCAGATGAAATATCAGGTGAAGCCAATATTCCTCCAAGCTCTCCAAAATCAAGCTGTCCATAATCAACGAATGCTACATCCATATCACCTTGAACTGTAGAGGATTCATCGCCCAAGAGGTTGGAGTTGACAGGTACCAATGGTTGCTGAACCATGTGATGCTGCTATGAGGATGTTGCTCCAACTGCAATGCTCCAGTAAAGAATTGCCGCACCGCACCTGTTGAGCAGAGGAGCAGGTGAGTCTTTGAGTCTGTTATGGTTGAAATAGAAGTAGAGCTCATTCCTTTTTCACCCGTAGCCTTGAGAGCAGCTGCAAGAGAAAGTTAGTTCATTACCAAAAGCCAACAACCTTTTGCAGACACAGATCCACCATAAAATGTTGCTGGCTTTTGGTAATGAATTAACTTTCTCTTGCAGCTGCTCTCAAGGCTACGGGCGAAAAAAGAATGAGCTCTACTTCTATTTCAACCATAACAGACTCAAAGGCTCACCTGCTCCTCTTCTCAACACAGGTGCGGCAATTCTTTACTGGAGCATTGCAGCAACATTTTGGAGCAACATCCTCACAGCAGCATCACATGGTTCAGCAACCATTGGTACCTGTCAACTCCAACCCTTTGGGCTGTGAATCCTCTACGGTTCAAGGTGATATGGATGCAGCATTAATTGATTATGGACAGCTTGGAGGAATATTGGCTTCACCTGACACCAATGGAAATAGGTTGGAAAATGCAATGGGTTGGTCAACCCTGAATTCAGCCAAAATTTGATTTATGTTATTTTTAACCTTGTAATTTTCTAGTAGTATGGATGACATGTAATTCAGATGTGAGAATGAAGAAAATCCCAGATGAACTCTTAACATTTTGTGGAGATGTGACTATGTGAGAACATGTACCTTTGAAGGTCCTAAAGTGGTGCTTTTAAAAAGAACATTTATTATTTTCCTGCTTTTTACTTCTGTAATTCATACTACAACAGTAATAGCTACACATCAACTTGGGTTTTACTTTGATCAATATTTTCAGATTTTGGATTATTAAAACAATCTCTTGTTAGTCTAAAAGAAAAAAACCGCTTACATCTTTGTATAACTAAACTACCAAGTACCAAACAACATCTTCAATGAATCCGTGTGGAAGGCATATGAATCCATAGTTCTGAAATGTGCCATCTGGTGGCTATGTGCATGTTCTCCTAGTCTCTCCTTCATCTACAAGTATTTTCTTGGTACTATACTCTACATCTGTAGGTCTTCAATCAGCTACTCTGTAATCCAAGTTACCTCCCGCATTGATAAGAGTCAGGGCACCTTGTCGAAAACAAGTGGTGTTTCAGCTTCATTATCAGAGCAAAAATGCCGTAGCATGGGAAATGCAGTAGACCGACCGACAAATACCTTCAAATAGGGTTTTCAGTAAGAGGAAGCGTGCGTTAGCAATCGACATAAAAGCAATGAGTGTTAGGATTTGGGAGTTGAGACTACATACCACAATGGAGCATATGGAGATGACAAGTCGAGAAATGGATATGGCCACCTGTTTTGAAAGACAAAAACCATAACTACAAGTGTATAGCTATGATGTTTCTGTAATGTAGCAAATCAAGGAGAGAAAGATTTTACCAAATTCTGACACAAGCATGACATATCCACTGAAATATTACATAGGTAATTGTCCACAGGTAGAAATATCCTATTCTGAACCAAGGAAATGGCTGCAAAGAATAAAAACATACCCATCAATGAATATACCATGGTAAGAATTTGAAACCCAATAGTGATTTGAACTAGTTTGTTCGACTTACCAAGCTATTCAAAGCAGTTTCAGCAAGCAAGAAAACAGCATTGATTGTGTGCATGTTTATAATCAGCTGCCACAAAAAGGATGAAGTATATTGTTTACTATCATAATCATAGATCACAGAATTTACTGAGCAGTATAAACTGGTATTGAATCGTACTTACAAAGTTCAAGTTGTAATCTTTGATTGTAAGAAATGGAACGATTATGAACCAGAAGACGCAGTCTGTGAGGATGACAGCTCCTGCATTCATCTGTACACAAATTGATAAATTGAGTAAGCTAATTAAACATGACTATGAAATTAAGCATGAAGATCAAACATACATCTGCGAATTCTCAGACACTTTACCTGGAAAATTATTTGGAAAACATAACCCAAAATGCCTGCAGGATGGCGTGGTTGATTCTGTTGTGCAACATGAGAGACTATGGATTTCTCTACGGTGCCCTGTTCTGTATCTAGCTCTACATTACCAACCCTTTCACCAGCAGTTTTCTTATGGTATCGGTAGCATCCTCGAATGGAGAGCAATGATCCAAGCTAGACATGGAAATTTCGATAATCAGCACCAATGGAAAGACCAATGAAGATACTAAAGCAGATGAGCAGACATTAGAGAAGGCATTTTGAAGATGCAACAACTTACCCCAAAGTAAACAGTAACCAATGTGAACGTCCACCTGCCAAAAAACAAAAACCAATATGAAGCTTAGTAAACCATTTAGTGAGGCACCCTCTTCATAGATAAAGTTGCATTCATGTTTAAGAATTGAGAGCAAATAAGAGATTGGTTCAAGAAATGAGAGCTTACTGTGTATAGAAATAAAATATGGTACCTCCATCAACACAAGCTGTGATGATGAGCAGAACCAAAAGCACAACAAAAGCAACAAGTCTAAAAGCCAGAAGCCAAGCTGGGTGGATTCCTTTGAGGCATGGTCTCCAAGTTTCATCCTCAAACAAAGTTCCAATTGTTTCTTCTTCTTCTTGCTGAGTTACTCTGCTGTTATTACTACGCCTCGAGTTTCGAAGCCCTTCAAATCTCCATATGAGAAGTACTGAAAGAGCCAGGGAGATCATGACCCATATAGAACAAAGCAAAACCCTCCAGTTAAGCCAGTAACTCGAGGCTGTTGTATCTGCAGTCATGATTGGCTGCCAAGAACTTTTTGTTCCTGTTAAAGAATTCATAATGTTACTTTCCCAGTTTCACTACTCTGATTGCTTCTCACTGGCAATGATTTTCAGATTTCCAGCAACTTTTGTCTCCAAATTAATCCTCAAAGATTAAAAAAACCAAATGGGATTTGTAAGTTAATGATTTTCCAAGGTGAAACTGTATTGAGCACCACTGGTTTACCAAAAAATCTGACATTAACCACACTCCCAATGAGAAAATCAAAAGGCAGAATCTGTTTTTCAAAACCAGAGCTTCAAAAAACTGATCTTTGACACAAGCTCATTCCAGGAAAAGAAAATGCTCAGGAATAAAGTAAAGGAATAATTTATATGATAAAAGGGTAAAGTTGAAATGCTCAAAGCAACAACCAGATCACAAACAAGTGTATGAAGACCCAAATCCACAAAGGAAGAACAGAGAAAACAGATAACAAGATGTTAATGCAATGAAGCCACCACATTTAAGCGAAACCAGAAGTTCAAAGTTTCAAACACAAAGTTGAAAGCAAACAAAACCATCCATGGCCTATTTGAACACATTAACAGTTAACTGCAACTTGAATTTAGCAGAGATTCGAAGCTTTACGCGTATTTTTGCACAGAAAGATACAAAACCGACATTTCTTTCTTACATATTATAAATAGAGATGAAAAGAAGCAGCTAAGCAGCTAAATTCTAAGCAAAGGAAAGGTTGATACTTACAAGGGAAAGCAAGAAAAATGAGGAGAGGGGATGCGTTGCTTCTTTGAAATGGAGAGGAACTAAATGACAGGGATGGAGAAGAAGAAAAGGGTGCTATGCTTTGGGCATAAGCTTCACTTTCCTTTCTTGTATGTATATATAAAAATCTAGAACCTTGTAATGGATTAATTAAACAAACAGACCAAAGTCCTGAGCAGTCTCAATCTCCGTACTTCCATGCAAATATTAAACTCCACAAGACATACATGCCCTTGTCACCTTTTTCTTGATAACCAGACTTTTAAGTTACCAATATCACAGAGAGAGAGAGAGGAAGTGAGAGAGAGACCAGAGAGGGAACAATTGGTGTTGGGATTTTTTATTGGAATGCTTGAAGATGCTTGCTGGGTACAGAACTGGCCTGAGAGCTACTGTACTAATGTAGAGGAATAAAGCAAACTCATGCCATTGTGGGTGAGTTAACCCAAAAGAAAGCCAAATGGGGACTGGGGTCCCTAGGTGGACATATGTCATCTGTTTTAGTGTTACCATGATTTACTTGTAGACCATTTTGACCAGTGCTTTTGGACTCATATCCAAGAAGTCATCATTATTCAATCAAACCTGAAATGAGTATTCACCAATTAAATAAATAAATAGTTAAATTGCCCAAACCCCCATGGCTTTTGTCCAGTTTGATTTTGATTTGTATCCAAAACACCCTCCAACTTACCCATAAAAAAGATAAAAGCATTAGTAACTTTTCTTAAACTTGCATATTTTAGGAGATGTTAATAGATATTGTGGCGAGTGTATGTCGGTACTTAGAAGAATTTTTACTGTGTTAAGCGATGAGTATCTGGTAATTGGGAACATGATGGGTCAATAATACGTAAAGAGCAATGATTGTGTTAGCTTTTCTGTTAAAGCATGTGATTATTGCTGATATGACTCGTAGCCGACCCCCTCCTTGTCTTAACTCATGACTCACCTGTGAGACCCAGAATGGGAAAATGCTTCACACTTATTTGGCCTCGGAAATGAAATGGAAAATGCAGAAACGAAAAAAAAAAAGTAGGGACAAAAAATCACCGCCTGCAGTGGCTTTACAGCTTTCACAGCTTCTGAATCAGTAAAGAGAAAAAAAGGAAAAGAGACCCAGAGGGGAAGAATAAAAGCAGAAAGTGGTAAAAAATTAAAATGGAGAATATGAAATACACAGTGGGAGATTAAAGCCAGTGGAAATTGCAGATCATATTATTCCTTTTCTTTTTACTTGGTGATGAAGTTGTAATAACGTGTTGCAAGAAATGAGGGAGCTGGTGACAGCAGCTAAGTTCAGGTTGGTGGTGGAGTCCAAGGCGGTGGAGAAGCGTAGCAACCAAGCCAAAGCAAGAACAAAACAAAGGCCAGACGCTACTAATTACTTGGAGAATGGGCAACACGTACATATGATTATAATTTTGAGGATTTAAAAAAAAATATATGATCATTATTTCTTTAATCAGGTGTTTTAAACCTGGGGAATATGAAACAAAAATGGTGTAAACGACAACAAAATCACACACCAACTCTTATCCCCATCAGACAAAAAGAAATATAATCAAGTGCACAATATATTTGCAGACCTACACCTCCAACAGTGGAGTTCTATAGAGGTTTAAAATGGCATTCCGGCTCTCCAAGATTCTACATAGTTTTTGTGAATTTCGGATTAAATCTATGAATATTGGTCCTTCGGAATTAAAATTCTAGCTCCGCCACCGTGGTTTTATTGTAGTTGTGCTACAACATTTTTGAAATATAATTCCTTGGTTATTGAGTGCTGAGGGTAAAACTCATTAGAATCAGATTTTGGGGAAAACAAACCAGTTTCCTCACAACATGACACCGGAAAAGAGAGACAGTTTTGGTTTGTACTTAACAAGAACCTTCAGTCAGTTGAAGAATATGAAAAGCATGAATAAATTAGAGAAAATACTAAAACACCTGAAAAGTAATCAAAAATATTAACAATCATAAAGTGTTAAAATTAAGTTTCAGCTTTTGATAGCTCATAATACAACTAAATTTAAGAAAAGCATATAGGCATGCAAACTAGTTTTCTCCTTAATTTTGGTATACAATACATGAAAGTAGAGGATATACATGCTAACTTTAACTGATGCAAATAATTCAATACCAGATTTAGGCACAAAAAGTGGATGTCTAAATTGAAAGATTATACTCATATTTCCATGATCTGTTGTTTTTTAAAAAGGAATAGAGAAAGAGAAACAAACCCATTATATTGCTCTTCATATTGAAAGGCCACAGATCAAGACACCCAAAAGCAATTTCAGCACCTGATACTTAGATCCTTAGAATGAGTAGAACTTTGCTTACTGAACTCTCACCTAAAGAAATGAACGAAGAAACTTACATTTTTATAAGCTAGCTGAACGGGAAAACATGAACTTCGATAAGTTAGACAAACATGACAAATTGGTTTGCTTGGCTTGGCCTTTTGGCTAGGGAAGTTCAACATGTATGCAACTCAAGAACTGGGCTCATGCAATGTGAATGATATGATAAGCTGGAATGTAATGCATATGATACTAAAAGGAGGAGATGGAAAAAAATAAAAAAAATGAGTGTATCACAATACTAAAGGACGTCGAACTTAGGAAGCGAAGAATGACTGATCATCGATTCATCATATAAGGCCTACTAAATAGCTTTAGCCATAGTGACTTTGAATTCCAAAACACTACATCCATCCAAGGCTACTAAGAATATGTACAGATTTCATCAAAACTGTTACAAATCCTATACATCTTTACAAAGTTAGCTTTCTCATAATTTCTTATATGGAAACTATACTATATAATACTTTAAGGGAAGTGAAATTGACACTTCTAAAATTGAAATCCACACTCCCACTTTCTATTTGTGGTAACTTAAATTTTGTCTTTAATGACTTAACTTTTGTCTTCTTATGAAAATGATGACTAAAAATAGAAAGTGGGAGTGTGGATTACAATTTGAGAAGTGTGGATTTCACATCCCTACATTAATCCCCAAAATCTGAAATGCTTTGTACACTTAATCGCCTAGCTGTATACAACAAATAGAATGTTGAATTTACTTTTACCCGCCTCTGAATGGTGCCACAACTCACTTCTCAGAATTCACAAGAAATCATCGTCTCCTAATATGGCGAGGGAAAATGGGGCAATAGCCACGTTAAACGATTGTGAACTTAACCTATTGATGTGTTTCATCTCAAAGTCACCTTCCTGCATTGTAGACAATTAAAAATCAACATTTTGGGGTTTGAAAATCATTCTATTCCACACAAACAAATTCACATTTGTATTTCTCTAATGTCCATAAATTCTTCTAAAGTCTCATTGAACTGCTTATACTGAGAACTGAAATCTCTTGTCTCTAGATACACAAAGCGAAACAGAACATAAGAGTAGTTTAATTCAAAGTTTAGATTCATAGTTGTTGGCAACCGCCGATGAAAGAATACTGATCGAATGAAATTTGATTCCACCATCTATTGAAGAAAAGGGAACATGGTAATGATGGTTTGCCTATGGGCTACCCAACCCTAAATTAGACTCTGCTTATACATGCAGCATGCTGAATTAATATTGATGGTGTTTGCATCTATAGATGACTTAATCCGACACATGTCAAAAGATACATACTATGCCTGAAACTAGAGCATATCAGCATACTGCATACTGCACTTGGTGGTAGGTAATCTCAGTATTCTATCCAATTTATATGTATGCACTCTTGAAAGCAATTTGAGATAATAACATCAGAAATACTGCATTCTCATTAGTTAGTAGCTTTTAAAATATTTGTCTAAGGTTTAGCGGAACTTGTTTTGAAATGAAAATGCTAAAGAGTATCATAATTACAGAAACCATGTTAGAGAAGATAGCAGACCTACTATTTATAATATTATCCTTCAACCACGAAAACATAATTTTCATACAAACTTTCATCAAAGTACAAAAAACAAGAGAATTGTCACATCTTACCATTCTGCCAGTAGGAGTGCTTAATGGGCATGCAGATGAGTATTCAAAACTAGTCTGAGGAAGAATCACTGGCTGCTGACCAATAACACCAATTCCCCTACGATGAAGAGAAACTCAATGAGATATTGGTTAAAAGGAAACGGAAAAAAAAATCATAATTAACTGATAGGACCGAATTGAAATTAAGAGGTAGCATGGAAATAATTGAACTAACCACACATTCTCTGACTTTCCATTGGCATCGGTGACAATCCAATGCCTTCTAAGAAGTTGAACAGGACGGTCGGAGTTATTAGTGATTCTTATTCTATATGCAAAGAAGTGTTGCCCCTTGGAAGGCTGACTTCGGCCCTCTATGTACACACTCCTAACTTGAACCCGAATGCCCTGAAGAAACAAAACCCTCACTTGAGATACATAAATTAACTTGCGCAGTTCTCTGCCAAAACTCAAAATGTCCACTTCACACCTATCATGAAGGACTCCTAAAAATAACAAATTCAACAACGCGGAAGAGGAAATGGACAACAACATTGCAAACACAAAAAAACAACCAAGAAACGCAGTAGAGAGAATACAATAACTCTACGTTCTCATACCAAGGTCGTCGCATCACTTGAACATTTCAAGAAAGCGTGCGGTGTGATTTCCTTAAGCTCATCTCGATAATTAGCCGCATCCTGACCACATAATCAATAAGAATTTCAAAACGAATCCAATGTCACCAAAATCAATACAAACTTTCGAAACTAATCCAACAATCGAATATACTAGAGCTGAATTGCTGATAAATAAACACGGATGCAATGAAATTAAACTACCTCAAACCTCTCCTCCGCCACCGCCTCCTTGATCAACCTCCGGAGCCACAACACCGGCTCCTCCTTCTCCAACATCTTCAACGAGTCACGAATCCTCGCCGCCTCTTCATAATCCTACAATTCAAAACCACACCTCAACACATATACTAAAACAAACACCGAAACTTTCATTTCCAAATCAAAACTAGTCAAATCACTGACCTCAGATTTCGCAGCAACCTCCATTTGCTGCTTCAACAAAGCATACGTCTGGCTCCGAGACAGAAACGAACTCGGTCTCGGACCCGGACCCGGACTCTGGCTTGAGCTCCGGCTCCCGCTCCAGCCATTCCTCTCCGACTCGGCCGCAACCCTAACGCCTCTCCGGAAACTCCGGAACCCGAACCCGACTCGTCCGGGCCGGGGCTCCGACTCCGGGCCCGGGAGACGACACCGGGCGCAGTAGTGAGTGGAAACCTTGAAGCTCAGGGAATGCATAATTTGGCGTTTGAAAATTTCTGGAAGGATTTTATCCGGAAAGGTTTTATAGGGAGCGAAAATGGGAGCGAAAATTTAGAGAGCGGTTGGGTAGAGAGAGCGGCCGAAATGCTCGCACGTGCGGGATTTTCGGGATATAACGTAAAATCCTCTTACAATTAAAGGGTGGAAAGACGACATTGTCCTTGGTGAGATGGGAGTCGTGGGTTGAGTTAGGACAGCATGGAGGGTAGGTTTGGAAAAATGGGGGAATTGTTGGATATTTTGGTTTGGGCTTGCTTGTGAGGCGCTGTGTGTCTGAGCAGCTGAGCCTCATATTGGGGGGGGGGGGGGGGGGAAGTGGGGGTTTTTTGCTTATTATGGAAGGAAGGGTTACACGTGTCTCGTTCTTCTTTTTTGTGTTCTGTTTTTGGGTATTTTTATTTTTTGTCCTATTTTCTACTTAAGGCGGCAAATCGAGACCTGAAAAATGGGAGCTATCGTTTCGTTTTTATTTTAAGAAATTGTTCGGTTAGGTAATCAAGTAGTTTTGATCGAGTTTTAGTCTAATTATTAGATAGACGAAAACGAATATCTCATTATAATGTGATATAATATTGCTCCAAATTTAGCTTTAAAACCTTTTTGTTATTTTTGGCTTCAGCAAATAAGGGGTTAGGCACAACTTTCCTCCTTATTTGAATTTATTAAAGAAAACATAATAATTTAGGAAGGGGGCCAAACCAAACCTCCCTACAAAACCAAAAAGATCAACAAGCTATCATAAGTGAAATTGAGGAATACCTAATTAGTCATTAGTATAATACGATAAAATAAAAGATGGAGTAACATCCCACCACACCATATTAAGAGAAGACGTACCATAATTTGTCAAAACATCAACCACCTTATTATCTTCACACAAAATATGAGATACACAGAAAATCATTTAAGAAATCTGATGCAAGCAATTGAGCTACCTAGTATTCCTAGTATGAAGTTATTATGGAACCAACAAAGGAGATTTGATCATAGAAGAGTCAACTTCCAGCTATATGTGCTTCATTTATAAAACTTTTATGTATGACATGTTAATATGTATCATCATTCTTTTTTTAAGGGGGTTTAAAACCCGTCCTAGCTAGGAGATACAAGTATATCAAATGAATGTTTGTGGCATCTTCAATATAAGCTAGGGTGTGTCTTTCTTCATGCAATGTCCATTTAGAACCATTTGTAGTTTTATTACGGGCTTTCTTTTTTCCGGCAATACTTATCACTATACTAATTACTTCATGATGTTTCTCTAAAATGTAACTAACTTTTTATAGTGAGAGTGCTTCTAACTACAACAAAGTGAACTAAGCGAATCGAATCAAATCGAATCAACTAAAAGTGTTTAATCGTCATCAACAATTATGATTGTTTTGCATTCATATGAGATGTCATGTTACTTCTATTAAGGCTTTTACACTTCTTATTCAACTTGTATCTCAATGGTCTAGACTTAGAAAAATTCTGTTATATCGTTCAGTATAGCAAACTCTATGACAAAAAATTCAACCAACCACCTGCTAGATCCATTTGCTGGACAACGTCTTTTAATCATAAGACATGCTATACCGTTCGGTGTAATCACTCATTTGATGTGCAATTATATATTAACTATATATTTCAATCAGTGGGAGAACTACTTGAAGACCAAAGGGGATAATGGCAAATTAACTATTTTGCTTGTATATGTATGTTTTCTTTGTAAGTTAATTTAAATGAGTTCATCTCCGGGTTAATAACATATAGTGTCACCATCCATTACAATTTCATTTCAAATCCTATACCTACGTTTATAACTCATATAAAATACTGATATAAACATGAAAGTTTCACCTTGTCACCTTAGGTTTAAAAATGGTCTTGCCTTTTCTGTCGTGATTGATCTGACTCACTAAGCATTGACATGTAATGACATAGTTTTATACATATATAGACTAATCTCAAGAAGTGGAAATTATGGTCAAGTCTATGGTGTTGATAACTTGTTAGTGACACTTCCATTAGATGAATGAACCATCACGCACCATCACGATCCAAGTGTGATTAAGAATTCAAACAATTTGGTGATCCGAGTGACAGATTGGTGCGTAGTCCCTAACTCACGGTAGTTGGAAACAACATTTCCACACACAAATGAGAGAAGCAGGCGAGGAGAGGAAGGGAGATCAAATCCAATTTTCCAAGCCGCCTACCTCCCACAGTGACACAGTCCCACCCGAGGGTCAATTACTCAATTACATACCCTACTACCAGATTCTTTATTCTCAAAGCAATCCCAGAGCAAAAAGACATGTGCCTTTACCTACCTACCCACAAATGAATCTTCACGATCTAGGCCCTCCCTGGAACTGAATTTCAATTTTACATCTAGATTTTGATCACTCTGTTTTCTTCTATTTTTGGTGCAATCTCCTGAAATGATTCACACAATTATGATGATCTTTAGAAGCTCAGACACTTCAAGAACTATTTACTCGATATATGCTTAGAGGTTACTTTATGAATTGAGACTAAGTGACTAACTTTCATTGTAGACAATTCATACTAAAGAGACTTATTAAGCCGTTTTTGAGACAATGACGCGAGTCAAATTTTCACAAAATCCAATGTTTATTTAATCTCAAAACTTTTGAAATTTCAGCAATTTGCTAGTGTTGAGTATTAGTTTTGTCCCTACTCGATTGAGAGAAAACCAACTTCATCTGCATCATATTTCGGAATCGAAATAGTCCGTGAACACTTCAAAACGTTTTAGATCCATGAACATAATGACACCCACTAAATAACTTACCTAATTTTTTTTTTTTTTTGTTGCAATCATCCTTGAATTCATATTGAACCCTGGACAACTAAATATCTAAATTTAAGTGTGATTTACATATAATTTGTTAATGAATCCGGTCAACATGACCGTCCAAGAACATAAAGAAAGAAAATGCCTTACCTCGCAGCCACAATGAAGAAATAAGAATATCCGACTTTTCGGAATTTCAGATTCGACCCCCTAAAATATATACAAACAAACATAGATCCTGCCCCTGCCATTTTTTCTTTTTTAAAATAAATTTCCCATTTCCGATTTTCCAGTTTCCAGGCCGCTCCGTTTTTTCTTTTTACAAATACTCTCACACTCCGCTCCACCAAGTCAGCCAACCAACTCCTCTCTCTCCTCTCTCCTCTCTCTGCCTCGACGGACTCTTCGAGGCTCTCTCTCTCTCTCTCTCTCTCTCTCTCTCAGTCTCCGGCGGTCAGATCTCGGCGACTCAGCCTTGAAAATGCAGACCGCCGCCTTCACTCTCACGCCGTCCCTCCCTCTCCTCAAGTCCCGCCGCCTCTCCGCTCAGTCCTCCACCCTCAGATTCGCTCCCACACGCGTCTCCGCCTCCCTCAAGCCTAACACCGCCGCGCTCAACTGCTCCGCCAATGACGACTCCTCCCTCCTCTCCCGCCGATCCTGGTCCGTCTCCTCCTCCGACTTCAAGCGCAGGCCATGGACTTCCCCGGCGCTCGATCGGAGCCGCTTCGAGGTTACGGCTGCTGCTGCCGAGAGCTCCGACGAGACCGATGAGCCGAAGAGCAGCTTGTTCAAGACTCTCGAGCTCGGGTCGTTGTTCGGGCTCTGGTACCTGTTCAACATCTACTTCAATATCTATAACAAGCAGGTAGCGTTTCGCTGCTTTTGTTTATGATTTTGTTTTGGAAATGTGGATTTTTACTACTTGGATTTGGTGAATGAGAGAGTTGATCGCTTTGAAATTGAAACTATGGAAGTTGTTCGCTAGAATTGAAGTTAAGTTTTACTAGTATCAGATATTTTTTTTGCTCGATAAAAAGTGAAAAGTGAAAAAGGTAGATTTGATTTACTGCTGGATAACTGCAAGTTTGATCGAAAAAGCATTACAAACGATATGAAGGTTTAACGATTTTAGAATTAAGCAGGCAATTTATGCTGATGATCTCTCTAAGTATTTCCTAACTAAATGAATGTGTTATTGTTATTCACAGGTGTTGAAGGTGTTCCCGTACCCGGCTACTGTTACTGGAATACAATTTGCTGTCGGGACTGTTCTTGTTCTGCTCATGTGGGGTTTGAATCTCTACAAGAAGCCAAAAATCACCGGTGCACAGGTATCTCCTAGTTTGTTTAGTATCGGTGTCGAGTAATTGTGTTTGTTGTAGTGATTCCGCTTTTAAGTGATTCTTATTTTTGGAACAACCTACTGACAGCTCGCAGCAATTCTGCCACTGGCCATTGTTCACACTTTGGGTAACCTTTTTACTAATATGAGTCTTGGGAAAGTGGCTGTTTCATTCACTCACACGATCAAGGCTAGTGAGCCCTTTTTCTCGGTTATCCTCTCTGCCATGTTTCTCGGTGAGGTAAGGTTTTTTATACACTCTTTTGCTCCATCATTTGAATGACTGCACAACAATATGCTGGATTGGAATCTCCTTGCTCTCTTTTTCCATGAGTACATTGACTGCACTCTTGCATGTCTAAATTCTGTAAAATGGATTTCTTTCAAATTTGCAATACTGAAGTAAAAAACTTACCGATTCTCAACCCAGCATGAAAACACAATTTTAATAGCATTTCATGGATTGTATTTCAGTTCACTTTTAATAACTTGTAATAATTTGTCGCATTTTGTAACTTCATGCTTTTATAGATACCAACTCCTTGGGTGGTCGCTTCCCTGCTACCAATTGTTGGTGGAGTGGGACTGGCATCGGTTACTGAGGCCTCATTTAACTGGTATGATATTACGTCATATATTTGAAAAATGTGAAAAGAGAAAAAGAAATAATAGAGACAAGAAACCAGAGCATATAGATTTGAATCATTTGATTGGTAAATCAAAGATACGAGTGTATATTAATATATGATATTATTGCTTTGTGTGTGAACAGGGCGGGATTCTGGAGTGCTATGGCTTCCAATTTGACAAACCAATCTCGCAATGTTCTCAGCAAGAAAGTCATGGTTAAAGACAAGGTGATATTTGTTTTCCATATTCATGTCATGAATAACTATAAATAATGGTAGTGGTAAGGAAGGAGTCATAAGATTTTGTATTGGTGTGGACCTGGGGTAAATAGTCACATGCAGTTACCTTTTATCTTGCTCTCCTTTAGTTTGTTTGGGGTTTATGCTTTTCTCAGAAGTGGCAATTGCTATAACCAGAATTCTGTTTTGTGCAGGCATCTATGGACAACATTACACTGTTCTCGATAATAACAGTCATGTCCTTTTTCTTGTTGACCCCTGTGGCCTTCTTCTTGGAAGGGGTGAAATTTACTCCTGCAGCAATGACATCTGCTGTAAGTAATTTTTAGGTGCTAAAAGTTGCTACAAATCTTTGTAGACTGTACCGAAAGCTAATCAATGTTTAATCTCCAATGACAGGGATTGAATGTTAACCAATTATATATTAGGTCTTTTATTGCTGCACTCTGCTTCCACGCATATCAGCAGGTTAGTGTTTTCTTTGCTCTGCAGTTAACTTGCTGTACTTCTTCATTTTAACTATATTCGTAGAACTTCTTATGAGCTCCAGTCTTGAGATGCATTCAGCTTATTGTTAGTCCTAAGCAAGTATTGTGATTCTTCAGATTACTTTCAACTGTTTATAGTCAGTACATCTGTCAACTCAAATTACCAGAAACCTCGAGTTTTTTTATTTGTTAATTTTTCTTTTAAATAATTTTTGGCCCCTAAGTTTTGTCCTTCAATTCTGTTGTGCTCTTTGTTTCAATGAACTAAAATTTTCAACATCTTTTTCTCCTGTTCTTTGGGGTTGCTGGATAAGTTTATGAGAACGGTGCACTCTTGTATGATAAATGAGATAATTTTTGTATGCCTTGATGACTTGAATGTTCCGTGAAGAATGCGAGATTAATATATGCATATTAACAAGGGTCCACAAAATGGATTGAAGGGAATAGATAGAAGTGTTTGTTCTCATATGAAGTATATAACATCTCTTGAATCAATGAAAGACATAGTGCTTGTTATTTTCTCCATCGGGCTCATGGAAACTGATGACTGTTGGTGAACAATGCAGGTTTCATATATGATATTGGCGAGGGTATCACCTGTTACTCACTCTGTCGGCAATTGTGTGAAGCGAGTGGTGGTTATCGTGAGCTCTGTTATCTTCTTCAAAACACCTGTCTCACCTATTAACTCTCTTGGTAAGATCATCTGTGCTTGATTTTTTTTTAAGATAGTTAATTGATGTTTGCTGGAGTTGTAACTTGTACCTGAATTTGTTTTATTTACCACAACACACTCTGAAGTTTTCAGCGGTATATAATGTTTGGTCTTATACAATTCAGGAACTGGGATTGCACTTGCTGGAGTTTTCTTGTATTCAAGGGTGAAGCGCATCAAGGCAAAGCCGAAGACTGCTTGAACGAAGTTTGTTCTTTGATGGAGTTAGATGACAATGTTCAGTGAAATTGTAGATCAGGCAGCTGGAACCTTTCTTTTTTGGTGGAAAGAAACTTGATTTCAAAGAGGTTAACCCTCATAGATGGAGCGAACCTTTAGCTTGGTTCTTATCATTCAGTTTTAAAATTTTTGGTTTTATATTTTTTCCCGTGGACCTAAAATATGTGCACTATCATCTGTAGTCTTTGGTTCTACTTGTAATGAAATTTTCCAGGGGTTTTCAAAGGGGTTTTGAAATAATGTTATGTTCCTAGTCTGATTGAGATGGCTCTGCAAAAGGATCCTAGGTAAAAAATGATCCTGTAACACATTCATAACAGTTCTAAATTCTAGACTAGGGTTTGGTTCCTCCTTGATTTTGGGGTTTGCAGAATGTAAAAAAGGCAAAAAGTTAGGTTAGGGTCCTAGGGTCCGACCAGAAGTGCAGGTGAACAAACAAAGGCTTGATTTTTGTGAAGCCGTTGGATGAGATGGGGAAGTAAGACTTTTAATTAGGGCCGTTGGTTTTGGCTTCTCACTAGAGCTCCACACGTGCGCCAGAGACCTTTAAATTATATTTTTAAATGGTGGACCCCCGAGCCCGTATAGGCCCACCACGGTCCTACCGCCTAGCCTTGACACCTCTCCGCCTAGCCCGCTAAGGCCCGATTTGCTTATCGTTTTATATTTTAAATGGTAGACCCCACCATCCCGTAGGCCCACCAAGACCCATACCGCCTATTACTTCTCCGCCTATCCCGCTAAAACCCAACTTTGCTTATGTTTTCTTTTCTTTTCTTTTCTTTTTTTTTTGAACGGCGAACTATAAGAAGAACAGAGGGAAAGCCATCGTTTTCCATAGCAGCGATGCAGATATGCTGCTATGGAAAACGATGAAGATCAATATAGGCTGCTTCTAAGAAGAGCATAGCTGATGAAGCTGGGTTCAGTTTTGCAAGCAAATGGCTCCGACAGTCGAGCAGGAGAAAAGGACTGTTATAATTTGTGCTGTGGTACTGATTGGTGAAGTACTGATAACTTAGGAACAGAGTGGGTTTGTTGATTACCTTTTGTTTTGACAGAAAATTCAAACATCACGTTTGAGTTGTGTTTTTCAAGTTTGAACTCGATCTGTGCGGTTTTGTAATGAAGTTTGGTATTCTTTCGAACAGAGTAGTTTGGCAATCTGTATAAGTTTGGTAAGAAGAATCATAGGTGGAAGTAGCATTGGCAACCCAACTACTGTTGAGCGCCTACCACACCCGGCCGATATGCTAAAGTTGGGAGATTTGTGGAGATGTTGCATGGTAATTAATGTAATTTCATTTTTGGTTTAGTTGTATGCATTCTTCATAGAATTTCAATTGCACTCCTGTAGGTCTCATTGCTTCATTATGTTTGAAACTCGAGATTTGTTTCAGACTTTCAGCATTTTCAATCCACAAATTTTGGTTTAGTTGTTGCATATGTTTAAGAGAAACAAATTCTGTAGCAAATGTTTTTACGGGTAAAAGACGTATCATGAAAATGCATATTTGATTTTGTAACGCTTCTAAATTAGTTTTTTATTTTCTTTTTTAGGGGAATGAAGTTATTAGTTAATTAAACATCATTACAATCTTGAGAAAGTAACATCATTACAATCTTGAGAAAGTAACACCTCCATAGACGGAGGGATAACGGTAAAGAAATTATTATAATAAACAATCGACTTGGCTTCTCTAGTTAGAGTATGTACTACCTTGTAACGCTTCTAAATTGTTTCAAAAACTACGTAAGATATTGCACAAATTATAATTTCTCGACAGTTTAAGCTATGGTTCTCTTTTATGATAAGAGAAATGTTCAACCATTTGTTGTTACAACATTCCCCTGCCAGAGTTACTAGAGTGATAACGAATTTGAAGCAGCAAGAGTAGCACAAGAAACTCTCAGTTAACTAAAATCGTTTTTATTGAGAAGCAAGTAATGACTCAAAACTCATCTTAACTTATTCCTATCATCATCTTCATGTAACCCACCTAAACTTCTAAATTTAAGAAAAAAATCATCAAGGTTAACCAATACAAGTAAAAGCTTCCAAAGCTTACTTCTATATATGAGTGTATATATAGGTATGTAATGTTCTGAAAGTGTATATATTATGGCTATATATCAAGGAGCTAGGCATCGAGAGCGTATTCAGTGCACTCGGGTGCGCCGCTCACCCATCCATCTCCGCCGTCCATTTGACGCCGGACTTTTGACTTTTGACGCGGACTTTTGACTTTTTCAAAATGGACGGCGGAGATGGACGGGTGCACTGTATAATTTTCGCTAGGCATCATCGGCTTCGTTAACTTGTGTCATCATCTCCACCAAATCCAGCTCCTGCTTCACTTCATTACTTTCTATCACTGTGGAACCCAGATTCACGTGCACATCCAACATCTCAACATTCTTCTCATCATCAACAGGAACAGGATCATGAGCTGATGAACCCATCATTTTCCCAAAACCATTACCATTCTGGCCGAAATCCGTAGCACAAGAAATGTCATCAAGCAGAGAATCAATGCTGCAGCCCTCTTCAAACATGTTCTCATCGAAACAAAAATCCGCCTCCTCCTCACTGAACTCATAGTTCGGAACCAACCTGTCATTCTCACTATTGAAACCTACATTGGTTTGTGACTGAACTTTGGTGCTGTCAGTAGTGGCATTGCTGTGATCGGCAGGTGAACTGTTACTGTTGTTGTTGTTGCTTTTTCTCTGGCGGCCGGTGTTTGGTGCCGCGTCCAAGTTCAAGCTCTTGATGTAGTCCTGAAGAAGAGAGCCTCTGGGGTACCTGGAGCGGCATTTTCGCTTCGAGTATTGCCTTCTTTTGGTTGCATTCCAGTGGTTTTTGATGGAGTTCTCAGTCCTTCCTGGAAGTCTCTTTGCAATCTCTGCCCACTTGTTTCCTATCTCTGCATGAGCTTGAATCAGGATCTTGTCTTCCTCCTCACTCCATATGTCCTTCTGCATATAGGAAAAGTAGTTTATGACACCAGAAAATTAATCTATTTCAACACCACCCAATTTTTTCCATAGAAGTTGATCATATTTTTTCATGATGTGATTTGTGTGGTGGAGCCAAATGTGATTGAACGATAAGGTGTACAACAAGTGTGCTCGTCTATTGAGAAATGTAAAGACCTCGACTCATAATCTCATATATTATAAAGTGTTATTGACCACTAAAGTTATAAGTCTCTATGTATCTTTGAGACATGTTATCGAACAACTTATATATATTTTGTTTGAAGTAAAAACTTAACAAAATAGAGGTTGCATTATCAGGACAAAAATCAAGCTTAGCTATTAAGAATTTAGGATCAATTAGATAGTTTTTTTTTGGGTTCAATCAAAACAACCTTGATATCAGGCCTGAGGTGGTTATGCCACCTCTCTCTACACTGCTTGCCAATCCTTCCCGGCAACATCTGAGCAATATGAGACCACTTTCTCACACCATACTGTTCAACCAGCTGAATCAACACCCTGTTTAACATTTAAATAGATAATTAGAAACCCATCTGGATCATATATTATGTAAAACTAGCTATACAAAATGGAAGCACATATATACATTCACTAAATATTGTACCTATCTTCGTCAATTGTCCACTGACCCTTGACCACATTGTTCTTCTTGCGACCCTTGAAAGTTGACCCTGCCCTTGATATTGTGGACAATCTGCTAGTACCCTTATGATTCATCCCAACTCTTTTGTAATACCCATTTTCTGAGTTCACACAAGAGTCTTCATCTGGTACCACAAAGCTCACAGGCTTAATGTCCTGGGAATTTGTCAGTGGCAGGAAATTAGTACCACTCCTATGAGAAATCCCCATCATGTGACCAATGGGATTTGATCTGGGATTTGGGAAATTCAAGTACCCTCCTCCAGAAGACCCACTTTGGAAATTGTCCAAGACTTGGCCATGTCCCAAATTCTCTGAAATAATCAGAGGCTTGCACTCATAGAAATTCACATCTGCGGGTGAGCCTTGGTCATAAGTGTAGCAGGCATTGTTGTTCTCATTGTAATAAGGTTCAAAACATGGGTTTTGGATCCCCAACATGGGATTTGATGAAGACCCACTAGCATATTGATGAAACTGATTATCAAGATGGTGAAAATCTTGAAGGTAACCTTTTGAGGATGAAGAAGGTTCAAATGGGATGAACTCTTCTTTCATGTTGTAGGGTTTCATCATGTAGCTGTTGTTGTTCTCAGGAACAAGCAATGGGATTTGGGAGGCCAGGTTGTCTCTCAGCTTGTTTAGCTCCATTAGAAAAATTAAGGAGTAATGAAAATTTAGTACCAGCTAGGAGAGAAAAGGGTAACTATTTGTTTGGGTGGATTGTGTTACATATGTGCTTTCTTAGCTTAATAGGTGAGATAGAAGGCATTTATTATTAAGAGGCATCCTGGCCATTTATTCTGACTCATCAAATGACCAGGGGCACTCAATTCAGCTTTGGTTTGCTATAGGGTGGTTTTATTTGTTAATCAAGAATGTATGTTTGGAAGGACATTAATCATAGCCATTGACTCATAATCAAATGGTCAGGGAGAGCTTAATTAGCTTTGATTTGGACAAGAATTTTGACTGTATTGCTTTTATGGTTAATCTCGAATATTTGTTGGCTATATTCCAGACTGCAATAAAATCCAATGAATTAAGTTCTTTAAGTGTTCTTATGGCGTTATGCATTTCTACTTGGGGAACAATTTCTTAGTTTATGGTCAAAATAGTGAGTAAATTGTTCCAAACAAAACTAATGATACCATATATATTTACCTCATTTGTCATAAAATCTACGGAGGTCATAAGAAATGTGAGCAGTAAGTATGGTACAACTGAGCTAGCACACGATTGTTTTTTTTGTTTTTTTTATTTGACTCGTGACTCGTTATTAATGAAGTTAATTTATCGAATCGTTAGTAAGAATGTAATTTATGGTAAAAGCTAGTCGTAAATTATGAGACACAATAAATGCATGTCAAGTTACATAGACTTAAACATCACCATTAAGAGCGAGTGTTTACCTAACGTTAAGCATTATACTACTTTGTAGTGGAAACTGTTATTGAGTAAATTCAACAAATAAAATCAGGAGTATTATCACTTATAAAGAAGTATAAAAGAGAACAGTAATGGAGTTTTGACCTGAATATGAGAGCTTGCAGCCCTTCAAGAACAAGCAGTCAAGCACAGCAATGTCAGGGCCAAAAGGCCAGAGGCAAATGCTTGAAAAAGAGATGTACAACGAAGTCCATGAAGCGCACAAAATTTCAATTCCGAAAAAAATAAAAATAAAAAGAAAGCAAAAGAGGCTTTAGTCTAAATAATGTGATCTGGTCATTCATTATGAAAATTATTGAGCAACGTACACAGACCAGAAAAAGTTTTCAAAAGTTTCCCTGTAGGATGTGTAAATACTTGGTCAACAAACACACAGAATGTTGTAATAAAGCTGCTATAATTCATAGTATGGTCATTGATAAGAATTAATTCCTGAGATACAGCAAATGTTTCAGCTGGAGTTATGTTGTACTTGTGCATACTCGGCTAATAAAGATGAAGGTATAATGATGCTTCTGTATGCGGCGGTATTCTTTGGGTAATATTACACAGATATGTTGTGGAAAGTTTGATTAATGAAATAAAAATCTGTTATATGCATCTTTGCTCGAAAGCTTTCTCAGGGTTCTTCCCATCAATGACCGAGTGGTGAGGAAAATCATAAGGCATTTCGTCAGCAGAAAACCATGCTTCTTTGAAAACTCTTACAACTTCTTGGTGGACTGCAGCATTGCCTTCTGGTGTTAGGTGCAATCCGTCACTGCAATGGAGAATATATAAATTCAAGAATCTTCATTCTTTCCACTGGTGAACACCTTAACGGATATAGCTAACATAGTTTCTAAGTACAGGTCTCAGTTTTATCAACACAAGATAGTTTTCTAAGTGCAATCAGTCAGAGGTTTGCCTTGCCTGATTATTTTGGCAGTTTAAAAGGTATAAACTGATTCACAGTGCTTAATAGCAAGGGAAAAATCTGGTCCAACAACATTTATAAATGTTCAAGAAACTTGATAATTGAAGATTCAAAGATGACAAACCTTAGAAATTTCTTCTGCCAACCCTCTGTTTCCTGCAACTTGGACCAAAGATTGATGAAGCGGACACCCAATTCCTCAGCTAGCTCAAGGCACTGCTTTGCATAATCTCCTGCCACTTCATTTGTCCTTTCTGGCAGTTTCCTAGCATCCTCGCCATATAACAATCTGCAGAACCCACACCAAACATTGATGAACAGCATGGTGGTGAAGTGCTAATGATGATCATACCCATGATGCAGAAATGGAAGTAAATATTAGGATTTGATGCAGATTGAGCAATTGAGCAGATTGAGCAGGGAAAAAGGAGGATGATGGTGGTGGTCCTGGTGGATCAGCAAAAGAACCGAGCAAAGAGCTCGGGTGAACAATGGCAATACAATGATGTAGATAGTAGAAGTGCAAGATGGAGATGCCACCATGAATTTAGTAAGGAATCACATAAACATGGTAATGTTTGTGACTGTGCATAGTAAATTTTGTAGTTAGAAGAAGAATACCGTGCAAATTCGTTACGCCCTTCCTCATCCACAGGTGGTGGGGTGATGAGCACAATCAGAATAGTGGGACTGCATTCCTGCAATCAAATTCCCTACATAATGAGACTTGGGACAAAGAACATTGAAAAAAGGTTCCCCTTACAAGAACATGTATGGACTGCATGATAAGATTCTGGGATCACAAGACTAAATATATAGGAAGTGATAAGCGACCAAATGCAGTGAACTAGCAACTTATGAGATGTGATGAAAACTATCATGTACTGAGTTCAGATAACTGAAATGAATCGTGCTTGCCATAAGTCTGGAATAACACCTATCAGACAACAAGCAGATACACTGTATTTAAAAATCTGAAAATGTCATCCAAGTAGAAGAGGTAAACAACTTGAACCTTCAAATGAAGAACAATTTTTCTGAGATTCTCCTTGTACTCTTTGAGAGGAACATGTTGCCGGTCGCTTGTTCTCCCCAAAATAGCTGCGTCATTGGCCCCAAAGAAAATTGTGGCAGCAGCAGGAGGTTTTCCAGAATCCTGAACATTCATAGTGGGGATAAGCAATCAAATTTACAAATGTCTAAAAATGAACATGTATCCTGCATATTCATATCCTTCCACTACATACTAGCAATGGAATCAAAACAATAACTTGATTTCATCAGCGATACTATCAGACACTGATTCTGGAAGGGCTCTTCTCAAAGGATGACTATTTCAATTCTCTAGTATACAATACAGACCCCTTCAAGTTTCAATAACACACCATCTAGTCCTATGATAATACTCCTCGACCCAAGCTCTAGTTCAAGTTAAGCTTCACGAACTTAAAACACCATAGATTACAAACAAATCTCTCTCTTTCTCCCTATCACAGCACCAATTACGCAATGTACATACTAGGCATGCAATCCAATTTTCAAAGATGTAAACTTCCCAATGCCAAATGCAGAATGAGACATATGATCAACATAATACAGAACCAAACCAAAAACCCAATTGAACAAGCACAACCAAATACCAGAGGAAAGATCTGTTGCAACAAGAACAGCGCCCATCTGGTGTTGTACCCACCATAGCCACGAACTTTGACATCAGCCTATCAATCACAGCAGGCATTTTAAATTGGATACTGTTAAAAAGTTTGAATCTTAGGGAAGTGAAATAGAGAAAAGCCCCCAGACCTTGCGAGAGTAGGTGTCAGCAAGAGCAGAACCCCATCCTCCTAATCTGAAGGACTGCTCTGTTATTGAGTCCCCAAACAACACGATTTCAGGCCTCATCGCCATTCTGCTTCAGAAATCACAACCACACTCCTGTTCTCTTTTTGTTTCTATTTTGGAGTGGAGTCAGTGGACACTGTTGACTCTTAATATCGACGAGTTTTTTTTTTTTTTTTTTCCCCTTAAAACGACAACTGAAGCCAATATGCAGTTCATGCCGCGTCGGATCATCACTTCCAACATGAACTTGGTCAATTTTTGTAAACATATGGAATCTAGGATGGTTTAACATTTAACTGCCTAGTTATGTGTTAGATACAACATACATCATACATGTACTAGTTTAGTCAGGACTGTCAGGTGATGGTGTATTTGAATGAAAATCAAGATGGTGATGACTGATGAGTAACGAGCAACACCAGCTACATCAGCTATGAGATCAATCGACGGAGTCATCAGGTATATGAGCGTCAGTAGAAAGCAAAAGCAACCCTTGAACTGATCGAAGTGGGTTAACCCATCTTATCAGTACCAGAAAGCTAGTTGAGTGAAAGGCAAGCATGCATTGAAGTGAAACAAAGCAAAAGGAGATGGATATAGTGGAGACTTAGGTATGTAATCCACCAGTTTATGTATCCAAAAGTTCATATAATATCTACTTTGATTCCATTTCACTCAAGTCACCAGAGGCAGACAAGAGTTGCAAAACATTGTGGCATGCAGGATAAGACTAAAAGAGGGTCAGGTACACCAAATCAGCACCCATAAGGATATAGAGGAAGAAATGTTTGTGTTCTTGCATCCAACTTGTATGCAGTGATTGCAATCTCATATATATAATGTGTTTCTAATATTGCATCAGCATAATATATATGTCTTTATTTTTACTTGCACTCAAGAAGAGAGTATGAAAAAGATTCAGAATATCCAGTATCAGTAAAAAGATTCCTAATCAACATGCACTTAGGAGGATTCGAGGAATGACCATCTGAAGAAAGTGAAAAGTATCGCTAAACTAAGTTCCTTGTGAGGTAACATGTTGCAGGCTTGCAGCTGCATTGTTTTACATTGGAATATGATGAATTAGATTAATGTAATTATATAAATAATGTATTGAAAAAAAAAAACTGAAACTTTGAAAGTAGTTCATGATAGTGTATAGATATTTAGATGGCTTTTAGGTCATGAGATTCAGAATCTTTCATTTTGCTTCTTTTGTCTCTCCATTTCTACATGTTTAGCATTCCTTTTGAATCAGCTAGACATGGGTATTTCTCGTGGTTTTGTTTTATAGTTTTCTTTCTTGCATAAAAGATCAAGTGTAGGGAGAAAGAGAATAAACTGGAAAGGAAGTAATCATGTATGAATTATCTGACATAAGAAGATTTAGAACTTGGCCACTTGAATTCTTGAAGATGTGGAGAAGAATATCATGTAATAAAAAGTTTGGTCGATGCAAAAGGGTTTTTGGGTTGTCTGCCATCAAATTGTACATATAATCACAGCTTATAAATTATCTTCTCTTCCCCTTATGGGAGACACAAATAAAAAAGAAAGAACAGCAGTGACAAACAACCTACACTATCAGGAAAGGTTAGACGAGAGCACTAACCTATAGTATGATACTTATGTGACTTAGTTACACATGACCTCTCGAGTACCATTGCTAAATAATCTCACCTGAATCACACTCCTAGGCTTGGTAGCTTGAAGAACCAGGAGTGCTTTGTCTGAGGACAGATGGCCCAGGGCTGGGAGTCTGCAGTGTTTCGAGTCCCTGTCCAGGCATTCGGGGGCTTAGTTCCTTCAAACGGTGGCTGGGAGTGTGCTCAGTTTCTAGACCTTGTACATTTAGTCGGGGGCTTCTTTCTCCTCTCAGTTCATTTAAGCGGGGGCTGTATACTCTCTGCGTTAACCTTGGGCTATAAGCTGATTTCATACCTTCTACTGAAGAAGTAGGGGTCAAACTTGATACTTTTGGACTCTGAGAGCGCCGGATCTCACCACGGCTTCTTGTAATAATTTCATCAAGTATCTCCCCACCATCAATGTTATTTACTCTTGCCTGAACATCCTGGTCCTGTCATGATTATGACGCATCAGCGTCAGTACACATGTTAAAAGGAAAAGGCAGAACTTTTTTAGAAATGAATGGAATGACTCACTTCAAAGGACATGTTGTAAGCAATGGCAGGGGCTTCCTCATATTCTGCAGCATCCAAGTCCTGAAGGTGAGCCCTCTTGAAAAACTTAGGGAGCAAATACTGCCGCACTGGGACTAGAAGCATGATCAACAACGGGAAGAGCACCCCAGCAATTGGGATCCATGTTATGCCAAAACACAGAAGCAAGTAAGCTGCCTGGAACAAGGTGAAGGTCGCAATTGTTTTGAAAGGCACAGTCTCGAGGAAGGTTCCATGATACTTCTCCAGCACCCTATCAAGTCAGATGATGATTACTGTCTAAAATACTTTACAATGAACAATCTAAAACAAGTGTCTAACAAAAATAGCTAAAAAAATTTGAATCAAACTATCTGTGAAACTTGATATGTGTGTTCTAATTTAGATATTACCATCTATAGATTTGGCCAACACAAAGAGTTGTGCGCTCATTATAAAAGTGTAAAACATGTCTGGTGCAGGTAAAATGAACAATGGACCTAAAAGGATTTAGTCCAAGAAGCTGCAAATAACAAGGAATTCTTCTACTTACTTGTATCTTCGACTTGGAGCAGTGAATAGAAACAATATCCTCTCCCAGAATTGGTTTCCAGGCAAGCTTTCAATCGCCATAAAAGCAAAATAACCCCAAAGAACAGAGGTTGGGATTTTCTTCAAAAGAGGCATGGCAGCAACACAACCACCAGCTAGCAATGCCTGAAGCAGATTGCTGAGGCGTTGCTCTTTTACTTCAATAGGCAAAAGATCATCAATATCCTTATCCACATCAAAAACTGTTTCATCAACAGGGGCATCAATGTAGCCAGTACTTGATGCTAATTGGACCGTGGATTCTTTCAGCTCTTTTAGTCCCTGCCAGGCACAAATGATAACATAAAAGACAAAGCATGCAAACTTCTGTATGAAGCAAAAACCATGTGTTAGTATATTCACCAGAGCAGATGGACGTTGGTAGACTAGTGGAGTCTGCATTTCATTGTATGCTTCTTGCATATTCTGGTATAATCGACTCAAAGTTGAGTTCTTGCGTATACTATTCCTTGCTGTTGCTACAAGCTTATTCCGCAAAAGCTATTCAAAAGAGAACAAACTATGCATTTCAGATATATGAATTAAAAGGAGTAAAATATTGAAATCAAAACAAGTTTTAGAGTTTAGAAACAAGGTTTGTGGAGTAATCAATGGTCATGATCATTAAAATCAGATATTTCAAGGGCATTGGCTCTCTCTGTTTAGTGTTTACAGCAAAAATGTGCTCAATCAGTCTAAAACCATGCAAGTTTATACATTTTTTCTATATCTAGAACAATAACAGTTCCACTATTATACATGCAAGATTAAGATAACTTTCAGAACCTGATGTTTTAGAGTAGCTAAGCTTTTTGTATGCATAGGAGACTGTGGAATTACACCGTTGGCAGGGGGAATGCCAATAAGCCCACACAATATGACCTGAAAGTGAAAAATCCGAACTTAAGAGGATTTCACAAGATTAAAGTGGATGCAAGATCTTTTCTCCAATGTCAGAGAATCTGAAAGCTGTTTACCAGAAATCCGAGGAGGAGAAGGTCATAGTGATATGAAGCTGGTTTCTTTAGATTAAACTCCTTCTGTTGGGCAAGTTGAGATGCAACACTGTGATCAAAGTAGTAGAGCACAGCAATCATAGTTGCAGGTATAAATGCTCCAACTATATATAAAGGAGGAACAGTCATCATCTCCTGCACAACTAAACTGGATGAGTATGCGAGGAAATGTCTTATGAAATATACAGCAAACAAATCACTTCAATAATTAAGCACCTTGATAACTGTCCAGTTTGAGTATGCACCAGGAGACCACGGATTTGGACTGAAAAGTCGTCTGGGGATTCCTCTTGGGACATCATTTACTGGTATGTAAGATACGCCAGTCCATACAAGAACCATAAGTGGGACTCCATAATCCGCTATAAATCCACGTAGCCAACCTATAGATAATCAGACAAGATTTCAGTAGACATACAAAATTAATCTTTCTCCCAAGAGCACCATTTAAAGTTGTACAACATTACAGCAAGAGAAGTAGATGTTCATTCTAACACATAAAATGCAAAAATATGATTTAATATTTCAACCTTTTAGAGAGTTGGAAAGTGAAGGGCTTAATACTGCATACCTGTGCCATAACGCCACGATCTAGCTTTACGACTTCTCAATGCAGTAAATAGAAGGCCAAACGACAGGACTAATGCAAACATTCCATTGCCAAACCGCCAAGAAGGTAGGAGTGCGGTCTGATTTGGCTTTTCTCTTTCAGGTACACCAAATTCCTCTATAACTCCCTGTAGAAGGACGTTAATTAGTTAAACTTAATATAAATAAATGGAGATTCCCATAGCAAATCATGCATGATCAAATCTAAAACGTTACAAATTCTTTAATCCAATCAACTCTTCAGGATGACAAAGACAACTTACTCTAATGGCCTGCTGCATAAAAAGCATTGCGATAAGAAGACCAAATAGTTCACCAGCAATACGCGTGAACCTATTGATTATAGAGCATGCACCCAGAATGGCCAGCAAGAAGAGCAAAATGGATGTCCACACACATACCCTATATAGTATTATTTTGGAAAGGAACAAAAAATCAGTTTCATCATAAAATTAGCATTTCTTTCATGATTAAACTTCTGCAAAATATTCGGAGTTACCATCCAGTCCAAGCTAAAAAGAGTTCCTGTCCCAAATCCTTCCGGTCCTTAGCAAAGTTGAACAAAAATGTATACATCAATACTGTTGGTTCTGCCACCCCTAGTATGAGCAGGGGCTGCCCTCCAACAACTGAGTGGATAACACCACAAATTGCAGTTGACGCAAGAGTCTGTACTGCAGTCAAAGTTCCATCTGTATATATAAAGATACACACACTCTCCTTAGAAAAATTGCAAGAGAATAGAAAACCAAAAGGGAGGGAAAAAATTAAGGTTTTGTTCGACTTGTATTTCTTTCCAGCTGCTCCCCAAAAGATATAACTGGAATTGTTGAAGCAAAGAATATGTATGTTGTTGGGGCCAAGATCCTAAACGAATGACAACATTATGAGAACTTCAGTAAGGTACAAATCAAAGGTGTCAATATTGCCAATATTCACAGGCATTAAGTAATGAATGGACTAATATCAATGCTATTCCTATACTGCTATGCTTCCTCAGATCATTTTCATTATTCAGAACATAACAGTGCTATATTGTTTCTTGATATAAAAATGAGAAGCAAGGTATTCACATACCTTATACCCGCTCTTAAACCACCAGTCCAATCTTGTTTGTAGCAAAGAATTCTTCCTTTGAGGTCATTCTTGATCCCGCGAAAAGGAACAAATGTTTCTTCCATAATAAGTTCAATACTATGTGAACAAGAAGGAACAAAGACCTTTCTAGTTGTTGTTTGAGTGACAAGTAACCAGGGCAATAAGTGATATGGACTCGTGAGTTTGGTGTCTAAGTTTGCATTAGTATCTATGCACAGAATTATGGGAGGAGAAAGAATGACTTCTTGATCATAACAGAAATCTTAACGAGGAAAACTACCGGTAAAGGAGATTGATGTTTCATTGAACATCTGAAGTAATATAGACCCTTAATTAGGTCCATATACAATTGAACTAATAGCGTAGATGAAATTTACATTTTCAAGGAATCAAGGAAGAATTAATAGACTGGTATACGGTTCTTTGAACAAAAGAATCAAAATAGGAATGAATCTAACTACTTGGACTCCATACTGATATAAGTTCGGGATCACAGTGAATTAGCGAATGGGATTCATAGTGAACCAGGAAGTTGACAAACTAACGAAATGAATTGGCACCCTCCATTATGCTCAGATCAAAACTAGCGGTTAACTTTGACAAAACTTAGATCCATCACCTCTCCTTTCTTTTATCAGAAAAGCTTCCTATAGTGAATAGATGCATAAGAATGCTAAAAAACAGATGCTTGAAGAAAATTTGTGAACTTTAACTGCAAATGTCACAATCAAGCTCCAAACTTTGAAGGTTTGGTAGAGCAAGAACAAGCAATTTAGCGAAAACCCATCATCAGAAACTGCATTTGGAAGGTCTCAGAACAATTTGAAGCGAATGGGCATTCACAGAACACAAAAGGAGACACCCTTTTGCTGATTGAACAAGAGAAAAGACTGTAAATTCAGCAAAACTAGACAAGTTATATCTGCTAAGCAAAGATCAGCGAGAACCCATGATTGAATTCATGCTACAACTGACTCAGAACAGTTCTGAGCAAACGGGAATTAACCAAACAGATGAGAGAACCAAGATGAACACTTGAATCAAGTTTACATTATTCAAGAAATACCCTTTGGAGCACAAACACATAGAAATTCAAGAACTCACAGAGAATGTTACGTAGGCTTTGCAACTACATCACCTGAGACTCAGAAGCAGAGGTTTTATATAGATTAAGAAGACAGTTGAGGCAGAGAGACTGAAATGTGTGCCCAGAATACCAAGAACTAGTACAAACTGACTGCTGAGGCAAACAATAAATGAGAGAGAAATGTGGGGGAGATTAAACTCTTGAACTAAAAGCGTGAATGAGATAGTGTGTGATGAGTAGACATATATAACTCTCCCGGCCACTTGAATAAAAACAAACTACATCATGAGTTGAGTCCTTGACCCTCACAGAGACAAGGGGGCCTGTTTCAACTTGGATTAATAAACTGTCCATTCTGTAACTAATCAAGGATTATTAAAAATTAAAAACTTTCTCAAACCCCATCATCTTACCACCATTTTTTTTGTAGAAAGATAACAAAACACTTTGCCTAAATACAAGCCTAGTTCTTTAGTATTTGGGGTCTCACACCTAACATAGGATGATGAACAAGATTTGGTTTTATAATCCCTCCCTCCATTTTCTATCAAACTGTTTTTTTTTTCTTTTTCTTTTTCTTCGTAATAAAAGATGTAATTTTAAAAGAGGTAGTTGCAAGGTGTGGGAGGGAAAGACAAAAGGAGTGATGTAACTGAAAGCTTTCTGCTCTCACAGAAACCATTGAAAAGTTAGAAATCCAGGAACTATGTTCTAATGAAATGACCAAATTACGCCTCTTGCTTAACAGAATGGCCAAAATATATACACCCTTCTTGAGTCGAGCCACATTATGCCAACTAGCCAAATTGCAAATTTTTGGCCTAAAAACCAAACCTTGGTAATTCATTCAAATTGTCAACATCCTTGAATTTCATATGACACCACATTGATGTAGACGATTCAAATAACAAATTAACAATTACTTGTATGCTTTACATGTTGATGCTATTTTCTCTTTGTCAACATAAGTAAGTTTACCTCTCTCTTTTTTAAAAAATAAATACATAAATAAATTCCATTTTGACTAATCTTTTTTATGCAATTTGAAGATAAAACTTCTTGTACATTTATTAGCACAACAATAATCAAAATGCAAGTGATGTGTATATATCAGCAAGCAAGTAAGTTCGGTTTAACATTGTTATTTAGGGATTTGATATGCAATTCGTTAGGCATGTACGTATGTAATTGAATCTTTATATCGTAATGAGTATATGTTAGAGCAACTTTAGCAAAATCTCTATTTTAGTTTTTAGCTTTTAGCTATTTTAGAGAGCGTGTTTAACTTTTTTTTATATTTTCGGAGCTCCAACAGACTAGCCAAAGTTTAGCTATTATAACTTTTAACTATCTCGCTAACTAAATATAGAGAGCGAGATGACTCAGACGAGACTGGTTAGAGCATCTTTAGCAATGCTAGCAATTTTTAAGTTAAATTTTAGTCAAATTAGTTAAAATGTCATTTTGGCTAGCCACTTTAGAAATGTGGCTGCATCAATGCTCTCTATTTTAGCTAGCATTACATCAACATTATTATTCAAATAAAAATTAAATAGATTAAATATATTTATATATCACATAAAATATCTTATAAGGAATGTAATAAATTATAGCTAGCCTCATTTGAGCTATCTTGCTAGCTAAAAGTTATAAGAGCATCTTTATCAGACTCTCTATTTTAGCTTTTTAGCTATTTTAGAGAGCGTGTTTAGCTTTTTGGGTATTTTAAGAGCTCCAGCAGACTAGCCAAAATTTAGCTATTTTAACTTTTAGCTATCTCGCTAGCTAAATATAGCTAGCGTAGCTAGTGAGATGTGACTCTCTATAATTTAATACATTCATTTTTAAGTTATTTAATATGATATATAAATACATATAAACTATTTAATCTTCATTTATAGAATAATATTAATTTAATATTAACTAAAGTAGATAGCATTGATACATATGTATCTCAAAAGTCGCTAGCCAAAATAACATTTTCATTAATTTGACTAAAATTTAACTCAAAAATGGTTAGCATTGGTAAAGATGCTTTAATAGCTTAAGTTTGGCTAGTCTGCTGGAGCTCCTAAAACATCCAAAAAAGTTAAATACGCTCTCTAAAATAGCTAAAAGCTAAAATAGAAATTCTGTTAAAGTTGCTCTTATAATTTAATACATTCATTATAAGATATTTTACGTGATATATAAATATATTTAAACTATTTAATTTTTATTTAAATAATAATGTTGATGTAATGTTAGCTAAAATAGAGAGCATTGATGCAGCCGCATTTCTAAAATGGCTAACCAAAATAACATTTTAGCTAATTTGACTAAAATTTAACTCAAAAGTGATTAGCATTGCTAAATATGCTCTTACCATTTATCATTTTCACGTTCTTAGTAAATGAAAGCCTTTTTATTTTTAATAGGCTTTTTATTAGGCTTTATAGCGACTTACAAATGAAAGCCTTTTTATTTTTAATCTATGTTTGTTCAATCTCTATACCCCAAGTTCATCTTTAAGTTCTAGAAACCCAGGTAAAAGGCATAATAACATGATCCATCTCGATTATATTAGTGTATCTTTTGTATAGGATGAAAAGTTGCATGGATGCAATTTGAAGCAATCAGAATCCATATTCCACGATCTAGATTAAGCTTTTACTAATATCTAAATAATTCAGTCAAAAGTTGATGAAACCTTTTGGTGATACTAATCACTAATGTTAGAAGGAAAAAAAAAAACCTTCTGCCTTTTCCTTTACACTATGTAACTAAACAAAGTTCAATCTTCAATGAGCTGTAGATCGACAAATCTTCGATCTGATAATATCTTGGCAGGTATGTACTCAAAAGCTAATTATAATAAGAACGTTAATTATAGGTTTTGTATGTTGAAAAAAAAAAAAGGAGCTTCAAACCTCCATGTGAAAAATCGCACATTATTCTCAGTGGCCATATACGCAGAAACCAACCTTTAGTTATTGGTTGCATATATGCATGCTTGCATTATTCTGGGAATTTAATCAACGATAAAGAACAAGGAGTACTGTCAGAGTTTCAACCTAATCAAAGAAAATATATGTAAAATACCTGCAGCTATATAGACGGTAAGAGCAAGTGAACAAATTATACGGACGCCAATAAAACTTGTATTAATAATTGATGAACAGCGCGCAGTGATCGAGCACGATATATAAAACTCGAGCTCAAATATACTAGTCAGAGTTGATCAAAATTACGAGAATGATACAAGTTGTATAAGAAATTAAGTTCTGCGTACAGATAATTGAAACCTAATTACTAAGACTTAATTAGTACTAAATTAATGGTTAAGTTAAACAAACTAGTTAATCATGAGTATGAGTCTATGAACCAGCATGCATATATACAACGATCAGATAACTTTGTTAATGAACAGCTGAGAATATTTACACCAGCTACCAACAGTTGAGAATATTTACACTAGCAAGTGAGGTATTGATAATTTGATATGATACTTATTTGGCTGGGATTTGATGTCAATAATGGATTACAATATTATACTCAAAATGCTAGCTTAATTTGCTGTATGCATATATATATGGATCTGGAACTTTAATTTGGAAGTGGTAGATCTGAATATAGACCTAATATATACCAATCGGATATATGCCTTGCCTCTAGCAAGACATCAAGATATATTAATTAGAAGTTAAACTTAAAATGACACAGAAATGTATTGACGAGTCAAATCATGATAGTATATAGTTGCATACTCACTCATTTTATATGTATGCATGAATCCAACTATATATCCAAGTAGTTTGTACCTACACGGCTACAACTGAGACACTGTGACGGAGCTACAAATGAAAATCTAGGTGAGCTGAACTATGAATGGTATAGGACATTTAGTTGAGTAGTTTATATGTCATTATAATGCGCTAGCTCATCCCCAGATTTTGAAGTTTAGAATAACACGATTTGATTGACAGCATAATATAACTCATATGGGATCTATATGTGCGATTTAAACAATCTTTTTTTTAACAAGTGATATGAGTTTAGAGTACAATAACTTCCATCTTATCTCAATGCATGAGTTGGTTATATAAGCTGGCTAGATCAAGTACATATCGATCAACACTATTAGGATGAGAAAGTATTGGCTTCATCAAGACCTAGCTAGCTAGACAACTCTAATGTATGGCTCCATTCTAGCTAAGACAAAGCAGGCTATGTCACATTGCAGACTACAAAACCATTGGCGTCCTAGGTTCCTAACCCTGTATTTTAGATGCAACTGCATGACTGCATCCGCCAGCAAACATGATAAGAGTATATATTAGCAACACAGCTACGTACTAAACATGATTAGTGGGTGCGTTTTGTGTCGCTTTACATTGACATATTGGGCAACCTACGCCATCCTTGTCCGATCCTAAACGTAATTCAACTCAGTTCTACAGCAATACTCCCATATATTTTGATTACGATTTGATGCATTCCTATATAAAAATATCGGGTTCTCTAACCGGCCATTTGCTATTTTTAGCATCGCTTTTTCTTCTTGCTACATATTATTAAACTCATTTTTGGGTTGAATTTAGGTTACATGCATTCGCATTCTTATCTTACTTTCGATTCCCCTAGCTAGCTGTTTGAATATATTACTTGTTAATTCGCCACCCAGCTGGGAGATCGCATTGGTTGCTCTGATGAACACACAGCGCAGTTTAATTTGTTCATCATAATCTCTTTTCAGATATTATCCTTGAATAGTAGTTGAATCTGAGGACCAAAAGTGGAAAGGCAAAGCATGCATGCAGCAACTCATCTAATAATATTTTAGTTATAGGATCCATATCAGTATAAGAATCCTTCATGCCAGCTAGCATTACTTCCTTTATTCTCTCATGATCAGTCGTATATATTAGCATTATGCTCATCAGTTTATTGTAGGCTAATAGTATTTGACAACGTTGATTTGTTCTTGTTCTGCTATATATGTCGACCAAATAACTAGCATTTTCCAGTCTGCCAGATTAATGATTTCTTGCATCTGATTTTTTTTTCCTTGCATCTGATTGTTGAATAGTTTACCGTATGCGCCACTATCACAATATGGAGCAAATGCCACACATCTTATGTAGGTAATAGGGGTGTTGTAATCCCATAGAATTCCATATATGTGGCAATTTTTCTTCATTATTTACTAATACCCTCATTTGCCACACTTACAAGAAATTGTAACACCTCTATTGCCCACACAAGATGTGTGGCCTTTGTTTCATATTGTAGTATTGTGCGTATGTATCCTTAAGCAAATATTCATCATATTTCATCGATCATGTTATAAATGTGATGAATCAATCGGTAATTTAATTGAACATTGAAAATCATTTCACAGTGTGATAATGGAACTTTCGGCAAACCATTTATATACCTTGTACGTGAAATAGATCGAATCAGGCATCTACACGCAATTATTATTGGTTTTCCTTTTCAAGCTAGTGAGTAAGACTCGCAATTCGATCGCAAGGAGAGAAAGAAACCTAGCTTAGGTGGGATAACCATGATCACACGATCGGAAAACCACCCACTTCTGCAAAGACAAGATTTCAAGTTCCTTTTCAGCTTTTCCGTATGCTCGTTAATTAAAGGTATGACACAGACGAAGACGATGTCTTCCATCTTGTGTTTGCCAAATCATTCACCTAAGGTTTCTCACTTTCTCATACCCAGCTACTCAATAAGCTAGAGTCGTACCAGTTTCAATCGATCTTTTGTTTCGAACTCTGGTTGTAATGTATGCTGTCTCTCTCAATATCTATCTTCATGCGCATGTAATATTGTCCCAGTTAACTTTTTTTTACTTTGATTCTTTGATTCCTAATCAAATTGAATAAGATGATCGATATATGATAGTTCATGCATATGCAAAAGCCTTATTATGTTTGGTGATATATAAGGTCATTAGCCTGCTAATTCATAGATAAAGGTCATAAAACCGATCGAGTTCATCACGTACGTAGCCAGATTCTTGTCCTAGTTAGTATATATAAACCCATTTCATATATGTCATTTGAGGTTGAATAATTGGACGATGTATGTCTTATATATAGCTGCTAGCTAGGGTTCTTTTTACAAAGCTGGCATTCAGCAGAGACAACATAGCCTTTGCTTGGTGGAGAGATAAGGGGATCATGTCTCTGTGTTTTCCTCCGCCTCAGCAATGTGCGTTTGCTTTCTGTGGGAGTTTGTCAGCTTATATATGTGTGTTTCTGAGAGGAAATATTCATGATCACCAACAACTATAATATATGTTGGGTATTGATCATCCATCAACTTAATTGTAATGTGTACTCTACCTGCTAAAAATCAAGTGCTAGCTGCAAGATATTCACAGTACGTTGAACATAGTAAAATAAGAAATTGAATTGAAATTGTTCGTTTGGAAATTTCCTGAAATGCGAATGTGTGATTCAGAATTGGTACATACGTTTCCAACTCACGCATCATTATTGGGATTCTGTAGGTACGAAAGAGGTAAAGCTCAAATGGATGAGTTGAGCAGCTAAAATACATACGTAAGAAAAGGTATACCTAATTAGGAGGGTTCTTATCATGGGCAGTACGGTATATGATATAAAAT